>NW_026783320.1:900000-1139000 GCF_949774975.1 Lagenorhynchus albirostris | reverse complement strand
ACAAATGGGAACTAATGAAACATAAAAGCTTCTGCAAAGCAAAGGAAAGTAAAAACAAGACGAAAAGACAACCCTCAGAATGGGAGAATATATTTGCAAATGAATCAACAGACAAAGGACTAATCTCCAATAATATATAAACAGCACATGCAGCTCAATATTAAAAAAACCAAACAACCCAATACAAAAATGGCAGAAGATCTAAATAGACATTGATTCCAAGAACAGAGAGAGATGGCCAAGAAGCACATGGAAAGTTTCTCAACATCACTAATTATTAGAGAAATGCAAATCAAAACTACAATGAGGTATCACCTCACACCTGTTAGAATGGACATCATCAGAAAATCTACAAGCAATAAATGCTGGGGAGGGTGTGGAGAAAAGGATCCCTCTTCCACTATTGGTGGGAATGTAAATTGATACAGTCAATACGGAGAACAATATGGAGGTTCCTTAAAAAACTAAAAATAGAATTACCATATGATCCAGCAATCCCACTACTGGGCATATACCCAGAGAAAAACATAAATCAAAAAGACACATTCACCACAATGTTCATTGCAGCACTATTTACAATAGCCAGGTAATGGGAGCAACTTAAATGCACACAGACAGACGAATGGATAAAGATGTGGTACATATATAAAATGGAATGTTACTCAGCCATAAAAAGGAATGAAATTGGGTCATTTGTACAGACGTCGATGGACCTAGAGATTGTCATACAGAGTGAAATAAGACAGAAAGAGAAAAAGAAATATTGTATATTAATGCATATATGTGGAACCAAGAAAAATGGAACAGATGAACTGGTTTGCAGGGCAGAAATAGAGACACAGATGTAGAGAACAAACGTATGGACACCAAGGGGGGAAAGCCGTGGGGGAGTAGTGCTGGGATGAATTGGGAGTTTGGGATTGACTTATATACACCCATTATGTATAAAATCGATAACCAGAAAGAACCTGCTGTATAATAATAAAATTAAAAATTTAAAAAATAAATAAACATACAAAAAGTAAAACAGAAAAATAGTTCTTCCATTCCCATACATGTATTTATATGAATGAATTATTTCCATGCTTCTATCTATAAATACGAAAAAGAGGAATAAAACCTACATTGAACCCAAAAAGAAAAAAAAAAAAGCAGAACCCACCAGTTATAAACAGGAAAACCCTATCAGGGCACTTGCTCCAAAGGTAAAGAATCCTGAAGTTGGTCAGAGGTGGGTAATCGTCTCCCATGAAGCCAGCAGCGCCCCCCCCCCCAGCAAGGAGCGTCCTCATTGCAAAGCTGGGGGACCGTGCTGAGGCATCTCTGAGTAAACGTGAGCTGAGCTCCAGGCCAGCTGCTGCTGAACTGTTCCCACAGTTCCCAGGTAAAACACCCGAATCTGTGCAAGGACTTGAAAGCCTAGAGGAAGGGCCATGGAGCCACACCAGCGACAGCACCCAGGCCGACTTGGTGCCTACAGGCCAACCAGGATGGTCCTGGCCCTGGGCGCACTTCTGGAAGCTTTCCATTTCCCTGCCTGAGATACCCCTCCTGTCCCAGCCCCCACTGCTTTTTTCCTTACTCACCTCTGCCTGGGGAGAAATTCCAGCAGCAGATATGGGTGACACATCCTCTTCTTTAGCAGTTGGCAGCTTGGCAACTCCTGCAGAAAGCCCAGCAGAGCCCCACTCACACCGGGCCACCCTAAAAACCGTGGCCCCTCACTCCCTCCCACCAGCCCAGCCCCGACACTGCTGACGGGGCAGAGAATATGGCGTCAGACACAACTGAAGGGGCTCTTGCTGCCTGGAGCGGTGTTTATATTGACCTCAAACCAGGCACACCTGGAGAGGGCTGGCCGGCACGGTCAGGCTGCCCAGGTCAGCCAATCCTCGCCCCTCTGGGGCTCACAGCAGCAGAAAATGGACCTTGATGAACCGACCAGGTCCAAGGAACAGGTGTGGGCTCCTGAGAGTCAGGATAGACAAGGGGCTGCAGCTCTGGCTTGTTTTCTAATCATTTTATCTGGCCCATGAGTGGGAGACAACTTCAAGAAGACCCTCTCCTAATGAGAGGAACCCAGTAGTCAGGGAGAGGAGGGGTGGTGGGTGGAGACAGAGGCCTGGTGCCCTGGCTGCAGTGGAAGTCTCTGGAAGACCAGGTGGAGGGAGGCCGCACAGAGTGACGCCCAGTGTCACAGACCTGTTGGAGATGTTGTTTGTTAGTTCAAGTCGTGCTCTGAGGTGCTCTGTGTCAGCCCTGAGTGACAGGTGAGCTGGGGGTGCTCTGCAATGGGGGCTATGTGCACGGTTCCTGTGTGTCCAGTCTTGCTGGGTACCTGCACAGCTGAGCTCCATATCCTGGGAGGGGCCTGACCACGAGAGCCCCATGGGCTGCTGGGTATCTGCACAGGTGAGCTCCATATCCTGGGAGGGGCCTGACCATGAGAGCCCCATGGCCTGCTGGGTACCTGCCCAGGTGAGCTCCAAATCCTGGGAGGGGCCTGACCACGAGAGCCCTGTGGGCTACTGGGTACTTGGTAAAGGACGTCAGGTCAGTGAAGCACCTGAGAATATACATCCATTAGTTCCTAATTCCTACACACTGATGGTCATTCTACCATCCACCAGGACATGGTATTCTGTATTAGACTTAGATGATGTCTTCTTCTGTATTCCATTAGTCCCAGAGTCACAAGAAATTTTGAAGTAGCGAGGAGTCCAGCCGGTCTTATTGGCCACCATCACTGCAGTGTCTGTAGGTTTTTCTATGGTGACAGTGTGATATACGGTTCCCCCACCAAGGTACGGGTTAGGATCAGGGTACGGGTTAGGGTATGATTTAGGGTTAGGGCTATGGTTAGGATTAGCATTAGGGAATGGATACAGCTTATGGTACCAGTTAGTGTACGACAACGGATTTGGTTGGAATCCATGTTAGGGTGTGGGTTAGTGTTAGTATACGGGTTAGGATTAGGTTGTGGGTTAGGGGACGGTTTAGGGTTAGCTTTAGCGTTAGGGAAAGGGTACGGATTAGGTCACTGTCTAGGGTACGACAACGGTTTAGGGTACCTGTTAGGGTTAGTGTTACTGTTAGTGTACGTGTTACAATTAGGACTTGGGTAAGTATAAGGTTTAGGGTTAGGGTTAGGGTACGTGTTAGTGTTAGTGTATGGGTTATTATTATGGCACAGCTCAGTGTAAGGGTTAGGGTTAGGGTTAGGGAACGGGTACGGTTTTGGTTACAGTTTAGTGTATGACAACATCACCCTTTGGGGGTTTATCCAGGCACATTCACCTCTAGTGTATAAAAGAGGAACACCACTGGCAAGAAGGTCTGTTTCCCTGGTTACCAGAATGGGGAAAGCAGAAATGCTGCCGCCAAATGGCCGTTGCCTGCAACAGCAGCTTTACAACCTGTGCTAATCGGCACTTCATATGCACAAGTACTCGAGGGCTCTAAATGAAACCTGCCCTCAAAATGTCTTCAGGGAGGTAATGGCCAAAATATTTCAAAATGTGGCACATATTTCAAGAAAACCGTTTGAAGAGGTAAGCTGTACTCACAGTTTGAAGAAAAAAAAGGACATGCCTGAAAGCTAAATTTCAAGGCATTATGAGACACGTGCAAATCCAACCACAAAGAGGTATCAGTTCACAGCAGTCAGAATAAAAATTAGTAGAAAAACTACAAACAATAAGTGCTGAAGGGGTTATGGAGAAGTGCATACCCTCAACTTTAAATGGGACGTAACCTGGTAAGAGCCATTAATGGAACAGAATGGAGGTGCCTTTACAAGGTAAACAATTGCCTACCATATGATCCAGCAGGCCCACTACTTGGTCTAAAACTGAAGATGACAGAATTGGAAAGACACAGGCAGGCAAATGTGCACTGCAGCAGTATTACAATAGTCAAGACATGGAAGCAACCAAAAATTCCATCAACAGATGAGTGGACAAAGAAGAACTGGTACATGCACTGACCGAATATTAGCCAAGGAAAAAAATGACACAATGCCATTTGCAACACCGTAGATGAGTCTAGAAGTAATCACACAACTTGTCATAAGTCAGAAAGTGAAAGACACATATACTATGATATCACTTATAGGTGTCACCTAAAAATTGACACCAGTGAAGATATTTCCACAGAGAAAGGCAATCACAGATTTATTAAACAAACTTATGATTCACCAATGGAAAGGTGTGAGGATTGGATACATTAAGATATCGGGGTTAACAGAGCTATACAAACACAGGTGAAGTATATAGTCACCAAAGACCTACAGAATACCAAGAGAAGACTACTCAACATTGTGTCGTAACCTACATGGTGAAAGGATCCAAAGAACAATAGATATATGTGTAAAACAACCACATCTTGCACATCTAGAACAAGCAAAACATTGTAATCACACTTGCTGTGATAAAAAATGAAAATCAAATTTAAAAAACGAAGAATTAGTGGGATATAAAGTTAAGGGGCTTTTTCCTGGCACATTCCATTCTAATTTACAACCTAGAACACGACTTTCATTAAGGCTCTGTTGCCCTAATAACCAGATTTGTTAAAGGAGAACTGTGCCTCTTTGTGGCCGTTTCACACAGCAGCAGCTCTAAACCCAGCGATAATGGTTACTTGATATTCAAAATAATTCCAGGCTTGTAAATGACACCTGCCCTCTAAACAAATCCGTGGTCACTAAATCGAGCAAAAATCTCAAAAGACGTGCATAGTTCAAAATGACAATTTAAAGAGGCATATTTTACGCACATTTTGTATTCTTTCTTTTTCTCTCTATTTTTTTGTTAAAAAAAAGGGCAAGGAAACATGCTCAACATCAGGAATTAATAAAGCCATGCAAATCCAGTCTACAAAAACGTTCACCTCACAGCCGTCAGAATGATCACCAGCAAAAAAGTCTACAACTTATAAATGGTGAAGGGGCTTTAGAGAACTGTGTACCCTCTAGCTGCTGGTGGGATGTCACCTGGTAACAGACAGTACTGAAAACAGAATGGAGGTGTGTTTAAAGGTAAAAATTGAGCTACCATGTGATCTGGTAGGATCACTGATGGGCCTATCACCTGAGTAGACCAGAATCAAAGAGACACAGGCTGGCAATCCTGCACTGCAGCAACATGTACCATAGCCAAGACTTGGAAGAAACCAAAATGTCCATCAACAGAAAAATGCACCAAGAAGAAGTGGTCCGTGTACACAATGGAATATTAGCCATGGAAAAGCATGGAACAGTGCCATTGGCACCACCATAGAAGGATCTAGAGATAATCACCCAACTTGAAGTAAGAAAGAAACCAAAACACAGATATCCTATGACATCAATTATAGGTGTTACCTAAAAATTGATACCCATGAAATATTTTCCAAGAGAAGGACACTCATAGATTCAGAAAACCAAATTATGTTTAATCATATGGAAATGTGTAAGGAAGGTATGAATTAGGATATGGGGGTTAACAGACATGTACTAATACACGTGAAATATATAATCACCAAATACCTACGGAATACCAAGAGAGGTCTACTCAACATTCCGTAATAACCTACATGGGAAAGGATCCAAAGATGAATAGATCGATACATACATAAAATGAACCAGATTCTGTACACCTAGAACACACACAACATTTTTATCAAATTTACTCTGATACTAAATAAAAATTAAATTTAAAAAACAAACAAGGAGTAAGGAGATACAAGCTCTTGGGGGTTTGCCCTGGCACATTCCACCCTAATTTGCAGCCTACTAACAGGATTTCCAGGAAGGCTCTGTTGCTCAAAAACGCAGAGTTGGAAATGTAGAAATGCTGCCACCTTGTGGCCGTTTGCGGCAAGAGCGGCTTTAAACCCACTGCTAATGGTCACTTAACATTCACAGACTCAGGGCTGTAAAGGACACCTGCCCTCAAAAAATGTCCTGAGCTAGGGAATGACCAAAAATATTCAAGACATGCAAATGTTTAAAGGAGATAGTATGAAGAGAGAAGTTTGCACACTCTTCTTCAAAAGAAAGGAAAATGGATAAAAGCTCAACATCAGGAATTATTAGACTCATGCAAATCTAATCTACAAAAAGGTTTCAACTCACACACGTCAACTACCATCAGCAAAAAGTCTACAAACAATACATGCTGAAAGGGTTTTAGAGAACTGTGTACTCTCTAGGTGCTGGTGAGATGTAAAGTGGTTACAGCCAATAATGAGAACAGAAAGGACCTCGTTTAAAAGTAAAAACTGGGGCTTCCCTGGTGGTGCAGTGGTTGAGAGTCCACCTTCCGATGCAGGGGACACGGGTTCGTGCCCCAGTCCAGGAAGATCCCACATGCCGCAGAGTGGCTAGGCCCGTGAGGCATAGCCGCTGAGCATGCGCGTCCGGAGCCTGTGCTCCGCAACGGGAAAGGCCACAACAGTGAGAGGCCATGGTACCACACACACACAAAAAAAAGAAATGTAAAACCGAGCCACCATTCCATCCAGCAGGCCCAATGTTGGGCCTCTCACCTGAGAAGACCAGAATCGAGAAGACAGAGGCTGCAACAGCTGCACTGCAGCCACTTTCACAATAGCCAAGATATGGAAGCAACCAAAATGTCCATCAACAGATGAATTGATAAAGAAGAAGTGGTCCATGTACACAATGGAATATTAACCTTGGAAAACAATGAAACACTGCTCTTTGAGACACCATAGATGAGCCTAGAGATCATCACAGAACGTGAGGTAAGTCGGAAAGCAAAATACGTATCCTATGATATCACTTATAGGCGTTATCTAACAACTGACCCAAACGAACATATTTCCACAGAGAAAGACACTCACAGACTTAGAAAACAAATTATGCTTATCTAAAAGGAAAGGTGGAGGGAATGGATAAATTAAGACCAGGTTTACCATACGTGTACAAATGCGTATTAAATACATATGTCAAAAAGACCGGCCATATAGAAACGGAGGTCTACGGGACACTCTTCAATAATTTACATGGGAGGAGGATCTGCACATCTATATCTATATATCTATATCTATATCTATATATCTATACATATACACATATACATATATATAAATATAATGTACAAATGAACCAGATTGTGTCACCTAGGACAAACAATATTCTAATCATTATCCTGATTAAAAAAATTCAAACAACGAACAAGAAGCAATGTGACATAAACTTATGGGGTTTTTTCCTGGCACATTGCATTCTAATTTACAACCTGGTAACATGACTTCCAGAAAGGATCTGCTGCCCTAGTAACAGGATTTGTGGATGGAGAAATGCTGCAGACTTGAGGCCGTTTCCCACAACAGCAGCTTTAAAACCAGTGCTAAGGGTCACTAAATATTCATACTCATTGCAGTCCTGTAAATGACACCTACCCTCAAAAAACATCCTGGCATCGAAAATCGACCAAAAAAATCAAGAGGGCAACCTTCCAAGAAGACAATTTCAAGAGGTTTATTGTACTCACAGTTTTTTTCTGTTTTTGTTTAACAGAAAGAAAACAAAGCATGGAAAAATGCTGAACATTAGGAATTATTAAAGACATGCAAATCCAAATTACAAAAACCTATCAGCTCACACCAGTCAAAATAGTCATCAGCAAAAGTTCTGCAAACAATAAATGCTGAAGGGGTTGTGGAGACATGCGTACCCTCAGTTCTAAGTGGGACGTGGTAAGAGCCACTAATGAAAACACAATGTAGCTGCCTCGAAAGGTAAACATTGACCTACCATTCAATCAAGCATACCCGTGCTGGGCCTATCGCCTGAGAGGATGAGAATCAAAAAGACACAGGCTGGCAATCCTGCACTCCAGCCATATTTAACACTGCCAACACTTTGAAGCAATGAAAATGTCCATCAACAGAGGAATGCACAAAGAAGAAGTGGTCCATGTACAGAATGGAATATTACGGCAATAAAAAATGTAAATTCAATTTAAAAAACAAACATAAGTAAGGAGACATCAGCTTTTGTGGGTTTATGCGGGGACACTCCGCTTTAAATTATAACCAAGGAACACCACTGGCAGGAAGGTCTGTTTCCCTAGTTACCAGAGTGGGGAAAGCAGAAATGCTGCCGCCCTCTGGCCGTTACCTGCAACAGCAGCTTTAAAACCTGTACTAATAGTCACTTCATATGCACAAGTACTGGAGGGCTGTAAATGAAACCTGCCCTCAAAGTGTCTTGAGGGGTATAATGGCCAAAATAATTCAAAATGTGGCACATACTTCAAGAAAACAATTTGAAGATGTAAGCTGTACTCACAGTTTGAAGACAAAAAGGACATGCCCGAAAGTTCAATTTCAGGGGATTATGAGACGCGTGCAAGTCCAACTACAAAGAGGTATCAGCTCACACCAGTCAGAATAACCATCAGCAAAAAACTACAAACAATAAATGCTGAAGTGGTTGTGGAGAAGTGCGTACCCTCAACTTTAAGAGGGACTTAACCTGGTAAGAGCCACTAATGAGAACAGAATGGAGGTGCCGTTACAAGGTAAACATTGAGCTACAATATGATCCAGGAGGTCCAGTCCTGGGTCTATAACATAAGAAGACAGAATTAGAAAGACACTGGGGGCAAAATTGCATTGCAGCAGTATTACAATAGCCAAGACATGGAAGCAAACACAAAGTCCATCAACAGATGAGTGGATAAAGAAGAACTGGTACACGTACAGATGGAATATTAGCCAAGGAAAAAAATAGCACAATGCCATTTGCAGCACCATAGATGAGTCTAGAGGTCATCAAGCAACTTGTAGTAAGTCAGAAAGCAAAAGACACATATCCTATGATATCACTTAGAGGTGTTACCTAAAAATTGACACCAGTGAAGATATTTCCACAGAGAAAGGCAATCACAGATTCATTAAACAAACTTATGGTTCACCAAAGGAAAGGTGTGAGACTGTATATATTAGGATATTGGGTTTAACAGAGATATACAAACATAGGTGAAATATATAATCACCAAACACCTACGGAACACCAAGAGAAGACTACTCAACATTATGTCATAACCTACATGGGAAAAGGATCCGAAGAAGAATAGACATATGTATATGTGTAAAAGGACCACATCTCAGACACCTAGCACAAGCAAAACATTGTTATCAAAGTTGCTGTGATAAAAAATTAAAATTAAAAAAATGAATAAGAAGTGGTGAGACATAAACTTAATGGGCTTTTTCCTGGCACACTGCATTCTAATTTACAACCTACAACACGACTTCCATTGAGGCTCTGTTGCCCTAGTAACCAGATTTTGTAAAGGAGAACTGCTACCGCCTTGTGAACATTTCTCAAAACAGCAGCTTTAAACACAGCTCTAGAGCGGAGGGGAAGATGGTGGAAGAGTAAGACGTGGAGATCACCTTCCTCCCCACAGATACACCAGAAATACATCTACACGTGGAACAACTCCTACAGAACACCTACTGAATGCTGGCAGAAGACCTCAGACCTCCCAAAAGGCAAGAAACTCCCCATGTACCTGGGTAGGGCAAAAGAGAAAAAGAAAAAACAGAGACAAAAGAATGGGATGGGACCTGCACCAGTGGGAGGGAGCTGTGAAGGAGGAAAGGTTTCCACAAACTAGGAAGCCCTTTTGCAGGCGGAAACTACAGGTGGTGGAAGGGGGAGTGTCACAGCTGTGGAGGAAAGCACAGCAACGGGGTGAGGAGGGAAAAGCGGGGAGATTCCCGCACAGAGAATCGGTGCCGACCGGCGCTCGCCAGCCCGAGAGGCTTGTCTGCTCACCCGCAGGGGCAGGCGGGGCTGCGAGCTGAGGCGCGGGCTTTGGTCAGAGCGCAGGGAGAGAAATGGTGTTGGTTGTGTGAACACAGCCTGTTGGGTTTAGTGCACCACGGCTAGCTGGGAGGGAGTCCGGGAAAATGTCTGGAGCTGCCGAAGAAGCAAGAGACTTTTTCTTCCCTCTTTGTTTCCTGGTGCATGAGGAGACGGGATTAAGAGCGCTGCTTAAAGGAACTCCAGAGACCACCGCGAGCCATGGCTAAAAGCACGGACCCCAGAGATGGGCGCGAGTCGTGGCTAAAAGCGTGGACCCCTGAGATGGGCGTGAGCCATGGCTAAAAGCACAGATCCCAGAGGCAGGCACGAGCCACGGCTAAAAGCACGGACGCCAGAGACGGGAGGAAGATGCTAAGGCTGCTGCTGCCGCCACCAAGGGGCCTGTGTGTGAGCACAAGTCACTATCCACACCTCCCTTCCGGGGAGCCTGTGCAGCCCACGACTGCCAGGTTCCCGGGATCCAGGGAAAACTTCCCTGGGAGAACGCACGGCGGGCCTCAGGCTGGTGCAACGTCACGCCGGCCTCTGCTGCTGCAGGCTCACCTCGCATTCCACGTCCCTCCCTCCCCTCAGCCTGAGTGAGCCAGAGCCCCTGAATCAGCGGCTCCTTTAACCCCGTCCTGTCTGAGCAAAAAACAGAAGCCCTCCAGCGACCTACATGCAGAGGCGGGGCCAAATCCAAAGCTGAGCCACTGGGAGCTGTGAGAACAAAGAAGAGAAAGGGAAATCTCTCCCAGCAGCCTCAGAAGCAGCGGATTAAAGCTGCACAATCAACTTGATGTACCCTGCATCTGTGGAAGACATGAATAGACAACGAATCATCCCAAATTGAGGAGGTAGACTTTGAGAGCAAGATTTATGATTTTTTCCCCTTTTACTCTTTTTGTGAGTGTGTATGTGTATGCTTCGGTATGAGATTTTGCTGTACTGCTTTGCTTCCACCATTTGTCCTAAGGTTCTATCCATTCGTTTTGTTTCTTTTTAATGTATTTTCTTAATTATTATATTTTAATTTAATAACTTTATTATATTTTACTTTATTTTATTTTACTTTATCTTCTTTCTTTCTTTGTTTCCTTCCTTCCTTCCCTCCTTCCTTCCTTCCTTTCTCTCACCGCCCTCCCTCTCTCCCTCCCCCTCCTTTCTTTCTTTCCTTCTTTTCTTCTTTCTTTCTTTCATCCATCCTTCCTTCCTTCCTTCCTTCCTTCCTTCCTTCCTTCCTTCCTTTCTTTCTTTCTTCCTACTTCTACTGACTCTTTCTCTCTAATTTTTCTCCCTTTATTTCTGAGCTGTGTGGATGAAAGGTTTTTGGTGCTGCAGCCAGGAGTCAGTGCTGTGCCTCTGAGGTGGGAGAGCCAACTTCAGGACACTGGTCAACAAGAAACCTCCCAGCTCCACATAATATCAAATGGCGAAAATCTCCCAGAGATCTCCATCTCAATGCCAGCACCCAGCTGCACTCAGCGACAGCAAGTTACAGTGCTGGACACCCTATGCCAAACAACTAGCAAACAGGGACACAACGCCACCCATTAGCAGAGAGGCTGTCTAAAATCATAATAAGTCCACAGACATCCCAAAATACCACCAGACATGGACCTGCCCACCAGAGAGACAAGATCCAGCTTCATCCACCAGAATACAGGCACTAGTCCCCTCCAACAAGAAGCCTACACAACACACTGAACCAACCTTAGCCACTGGGGACAGACACCAAAAACAACAGGAACTACGAACCCACAGCCTGCAAAAAGGAGACCCCAAACACAGTAAGGTAAGCAAAATGAGAAGACAGAAAAACACACTGCAGATGAAGGAGCAAGAAAAAAACGCACCAGACCTAACAAATGAAGAGGAAATAGGCAGTCTACCTGAAAAAGAATTCAGAATAATGATAGTAAACGTGATCCAAAATCTTGGAAATAGAATAGACAAAATGCAAGAAACATTTAACAAGGACCTAGAAGAACTTAAGATGAAACAAACAGCGATGAACAGCACAATAAATGAAATGAAAAATACTCTAGATGGAGTCAAAAGCAGAATAACTGAGGCAGAAGGACGAATGAGTGACCTGGAAGATAAAATAGTGGAAAAAACTACTGCAGAGCAGAATAAAGAAAAAATAATGAAAAGAACTGAGGACAGTCTCAGAGACCTCTGGGACAACATTAAACGCACCCACCTTCGAATTATAGGGGTTCCAGAAGAAGAAGAGAAAAAGAAAGGGACTGAGAAGATATTTGAAGAGATTGGAGTTGAAAACTTCCCTAATATGGGAAAGGAAATAGTTAATCAAGTCCAGGAAGCACAGAGAGTCCCATACAGGATATATCCAAGGAGAAATACGCCAAGACACACATTAATCAAACTGTCAAAAGTTAAATACAAAGAAAGCATATTAAAAGCAGCAAGGGAAAAACAACAAATAAGACACAAGGGAATCCCCATTAGGTTAACAGCTGATCTCTCAGCAGAAACTCTGCAAGCCAGAAGGAAGAGGCAGGACATACTGAAAGTGATGAAAGAGAAAAACCTGCAACCAAGATCACTCTACCCAGCAAGGATCTCATTCAGATTTGATGGAGAAATTAAAACCTTTACAGACAAGCAAATGCTGAAAGAGTTCAGCACCACCAAACCAGCATTACAACAAATGCTAAAGGAACTTCTCTGGGCAAGAAACACAAGAGAAGGAAAAGACCTACAATAACGAACCCAAAACAATTTAGAAAATGGGAATACAAACATACATATCGATAATTACCTTAAATGTAAATGGACTAAATGCTCCCACCAAAAGACACAGATTGGCTGAATGGATACAAAAACAAGACCCTTATATATGCTGTCTACAAGGGACCCACTTCAGACCTAGAGACACATACAGACTGAAAGTAAGGGGATGGAAAAAGATAATCCATGCAAATGGAAACCAAAAGAAAGCTGCAGTAGCAATTTTCATATCAGACAAAATAGACTTTAAAATAAAGACTACTAGAAGAGACAAAGAAGGACACTACATAATGATCAAGGGATCGATCCAAGAAGAAGATATAACAATTGTAAATATTTATGCACCCAACATACGAACACCTCAATACATAAGGCAAATACTAACAGCCATAAAAGGGGAAATCGACAGTAACACATTCATAGTAGGGGACTTTAACACCCCACTTTCACCCATGGACAGATCATCCAAAATGAAAATAAATAAGGAAACACAAGCTTTAAATGATACATTAAACAAGATGGACTTAATTGATATTTATAGGACACTCCATCCAAAAACAACAGAATACACATTTTTCTCAAGTGCTCATGGAACATTCCCCAGGATAGATCATATCTTGGGTCACAAATGAAGCCTTGGTAAATTTAAGAAAATTGAAATTGCATCAAGTATCTTTTCCGACCACAACTCCATAAAACTAGATATCAATTACAGGAAAAGATCTGTAAAAAATACAAACACATGGAGGCTAAACAATACACTATTTAATAATGAAGTGATCACTGAAGAAATCAAAGAGGAAAAAACAAAATACCTAGAAACAAATGACAATGGAGACACGACGACCCAAAACCTATGGGATGCAGCAAAAGCAGTTCTAAGAGGGAAGTTTATAGCAATACAAGCCCACCTTAAGAAAGAGTAAACATCTCGAATAAAAAACCTAACCTTGCACCTAAAGCAATTAGAGAAAGAACAAAAAAACCCCAAAGTTAGCAGAAGGAAAGAATCATAAAAATCAGATCAGAAATAAATGAAAAAGAAATGAAGGAAACAATAGCAAAGAGCAGTAAAACTAAAAGCTGGTTCTTTGAGAAGATAAACAAAATAGATAAACCATTAGCCAGAATCATCACGAAAAAAAGGGAGAAGACTCAAATCAATAGAGTTATAAATGAAAAAGGAGAAGTAACAACTGACACTGCAGAAATACAAAAGATCATGAGAGATTACTACAAGCAACGCTATGCCAATAAAATGGACAAGCTGGAAGAAATGGACAAATTCTTAGAAATGCACAACCTGCCAAGACTGAATCAGGAAGAAATAGAAAATATGAACAGACCAGTCACAAGCACTGAAATTGAAACTGTGATTAAAAATCTTCCAACAAACAAAAGCCCAGGACCAGATGGCTTCACAGGCGAATTCTATCAAACATTTAGAGAAGAGCTATCACCTATCCTTCTCAAACTCTTCCAAAATATAGCGGAGGGAGGAACACTCCCAAATTCATTCTACGAGGCCACCATCACCTTGATACCAAAACCACACAAGGATGTCACAAAGAAAGAAAACTACAGGCCAATATCACTGATGAACATAGATGCAAAAATCCTCAACAAAATACTAGCAAACAGAATCCAACAGCACATTTAAAGGATCATACACCATGATCAAGTGGGGTTTATTCCAGGAATGCAAGGATTCTTCAATATACGCAAATCAATGTGATAAACCGTATTAACAAATTGAAGGAGAAAAATCGTATGATCATCTCAATAGATACAGAGAAAGCTTTTGACAAAATTCAACACCCATTTATAACAACCCTGCAGAAAGTAGGCATAGAAGGAACTTTCCTCAACATAATAAAGGCCATATATGACAAGCCCACAGCCAACATCATCCTCAATGATGAAAAACTGAAAGCATTTACACGAAGATCAGGAAAAAGACAAGGTTGCCCACTCTCACCACTCTTATTCAATATAGTATTGGAAGTTTTAGCCACAGCAATCAGAGAAGAAAAGGAAAGAAAAGGAATCCAAACCGGAAAAGAAGAAGTAAAGCTGTCACTGTTTGCAGATGACATGATACTATACATAGAGAATCCTAAAGATGCTACCAGAAAACTACTAGAGCTAATCAATGAATTTGGTAAAGTTGCAGGATACAAAATTAATGCATAGAAATCTCTTGCATTCCTGTACACTAATGATGAAAAATCTGAAAGTGAAATCAAGAAAACACTCCCATTTACCACTGCAACAAAAAGAATGAAATATCTAGGAATAAACCTACCTAAGAAGACAAAAGAACTGTATGAAGAAAATTATAAGACACTGATGAAAGAAATTAAAGATGATACAAATAGATGGAGAGATATACCATGTTCTTGGATTGGAAGAATCAACATTGTGAAAATGACTCTACTACCCAAAGCAATCTACAGATTCAATGCAATCCCTATCAAACTACCACTGGCATTTTTCACAGAACTAGAACAAAAAGTTTCACAATTTGTATGGAAACACAAAATACCCCGAAGAGCCAAAGCAATCTTGAGAACGAAAAACGAAGCTGGAGGAATCAGGCTCCCTGACTTCAGACTATATGACAAAGCTACAGTAATCAAGACAGTATGGTACTGGCACAAAAACAGAAAGATAGATCAATGGAACAGGATAGAAAGCCCAAAGATAAACCCACACACATATGGTCACCTTATCTTTGATCAAGGAGGCAGGAATGTACAGTGGAGAAAGGACAGCCTCTTCAATAAGTGGTGCTGGGGAAACGGGAGGGTTACATGTAAAAGTATGAGATTAGATCACTCCCTAACACCATACACAAAAATAAGCTCAAAATGGATTAAAGACCTAAATGTAAGGCCAGAATCTATCAAACTCTTAGAGGAAATCGTAGGCAGAACACTCTATGACATAAATCACAGCAAGATTCTTTTTGACCCACCTCCTAGAGAAATGGAATTAAAAACAAAAATAAACAAATGGGACCTAACAAAACGTCAAAGCTTTTGCACAGCAAAGGAAACCATAAACAAGACCAAAAGACAACGCTCAGAATGGGAGAAAATATTTGCAAATGAAGCAACTGACAAAGGATTAATTCCCCAAAATTAAAAGCAGCTCATTCAGCTCAATAACAATAAAAACAACAACCCAATCCAAAAATGGGCAGAATACCTAAATAGACATTTCTCCAAAGAAGATATACAGACTGCCAACAAACACATGAAAGAATGCTCAACATCATTAATCATTAGGGAAATACAAATCAAAACTACAATGAGATATCATCTCACACCAGTCAGAATGGCCATCATCAAAAAATCTAGAAACAATAAATGCTGGAGAGAGTGTGGAGAAAAGGGAACACTCCTTCACTGCTGGTGGGAATGTGAATTGGTACAGCCACTATGGAGAACAGTATGGAGGTTCCTTAAAAAACAACAAATAGACCTACCATATGACCCAGCGATCCCACTACTGGGCATATACCCTGAGAAAACCATAATTCAAAAAGAGTCATGTACCAAAATGTTCATTGCAGCTCTATTTAAAATAGCCCGGAGATGGAAACAACCTAAGTGCCCATCATCGGATGAATGGATAAAGAAGATGTGACACATATATACAATGGAATATTACTCAGCTATAACCAGAAACGAAATTGAGCTATTTGTAATGAGGTGGATAGACCTAGATCTGTCATACAGAGTGAAGTAAGTCAGAAAGAGAAAGACAAATACCGTATGCTAACAAATATATATGGAATTTAAGGGAAAAAATGCCATGAAGAAACGAGGGGTAAGACAGGAATAAATACACAGACCTACTGGAGAACAGACTTGAAGATACGGGGAGGGGGGAGGGTGAGCTGTGACAAAGCAAGAGAGAGGCATGGACATATATACACTACCAAACGTAAGATAGATAGCTAGTGGGAAGCAGCCGCATAGAACAGGTATATCAGCTCCGGGCTTTGTGACCGCCTGGAGGGGTGGGTTAGGGAGGGTGAGAGGGAGGGAGATGCAAGAGGGAAGAGATATGGGAACATATGTATATGTATAACTGATTCACTTTGTTATAAACAGAAACTAACACACCATTCTAAAGCAATTATACCCCAAAAAAGGTGTTAAAAAAAACACAGCACTAATGCTCACTTGATATTCTAAATAACTGCAGGCCTGTAAATGACACCTGCCCTCTAAACAAATCCTTGGGTCGTAAATCCAGCAAAAAACTCAAAAGATGTGCACATTTTAAAATGACAAAAGACATGCACATTTTAAAACGACAATTTCAAGAGGCATATTTTTCGCTCCTTTTGTCTTCTCTTTCTTTTTCTTTCTCTCTTTTTTTTGTTAAAAAAAGGGCAAGGAAAACGGCTCAACATCAGTAACTAATAAAGCCATGCAAATCCAGTCTACAAAAATATTCACCTCAGAGCTGTCAAAATGATCGTCATCAAAAATGTCTACAGAGAATAAATGTTGAAGGGGATTTACAGAACTGCGTACCCTCTAGCTGCTGGTGGGATGTCACCTGGTAACAGCCAGTAGTGAGAACACAACGGAGGTGCGTTTAAAGGTAAAAATTGAGCTACCATGTGATCTGGTAGGCCCACTGATGGGCCTATCACTTGAGTAGACCAGAATCAAAAAGACACAGGCTAGGGGCTTCCCTGGTGGTGCAGTGGCTGAGAGTCCGCCTGCCGATGCAGGGGACACGGGTTCGTGCCCCGGTCCGGGAGGATCCCACATGCCATGGAGCGGCTGGGCCCTTGAGCCATGGCCGCTGAACCTGCACGTCCGGGGCCTGTGCTCCGCAACGGGAGAGGCCACAACAGTGAGAGGCCCGCATACCGCAAAAAAAAAAAAAAAGACACAGGCTGGCAATCCTTCACTGCAGCAACATGTACCATAGCCAAGAGCTGGAAGAAACCAAAACGTCCATCAACAGAAAAATGCACCAAGAAGAAGTGGTCCATGTACACAATGGAATATTAGCCATGGAAAAGCATGGAACACTGCCGTTGGCACCAGCATAGAAGGATCTAGAGATAATCACCCTACCTGAAGTAAGAAAGAAAACGAAAGACAGATATCCTATTACATCACTTATAGGTGTTACCTAAAAATTGATAGCCATGAAATAATTTCCAAGAGAAGGACACTCATAGATTCAGAAAACCAAATTATGTTTAACCAAATGGAAAGGTGTAAGGAAGGTATGAATTAGGATATGGGGGTTAACAGACGTGTAGTAATACATATGAAATATATAATCACAAAATACCTATGGAATGCTAAAAGAGGTGTACTCAACACTCTGTAATAACCTACACGGGAAAGGATCCAAAGATGAATAGATCAATACATTGATATAATGAACCAGATTCCGTACACCTAGAAAAAACACAGTATTTTTATCCAATTTGCTGTGATAATAAATAAAAACTAAATGTAAAAAACAAACAAGAAGTAAGGAGATATAAGCTCTTGGGAGTTTGCCGTGGCACATTCTGCTCTAATTTGCAGCTTACAAACACGATTTCCAGGAACCCTCTGTTGCCCAAAAGCCCAGAGTTGGAAATGTAGAAATGCTGCCGCCTTGTGGCCGTTTCCCACAAGAGCGGCTTTAAAACCACAGCTAACGGTCACTTAACATTCACAAGGACTCAGGACAGTAAAGGACAACTGCCCTCAAAAATTCACAACTGGCAAAATTTTCAAGGAGATAGTATGAAGAGGTAAATTTTACTCATTATTTTTCTAAAAACAAGGAAAATGGATAAAAGCTCGACAACATAAATTTTTAAACTCATGCAAATCTAGCCTACAAAAAGATTTCAACTCACACACGTCAACTACCATCAGCCAAAAGTCTACAAACAATAAATGCGGAAGGAGTTTTAGAGAACTGTGTACCCTCTAGCTGCTGGTGAGATGTAAAGTGATAAGAGCCAATAGTGAGAACAGAAAGGAGCTGTGTTTAAAAGTAAAAATTGAGCCAGCATTCCATTCAGCAGGCCCACCGCTGAGCCTCTCACCTGAAAATACCAGAGTCGAGAAGGCACAGGCTGCAACAGCTTCACTGCAGGAGTTTTCACAATAGCCAAGACACGGAAGCAACCAAAATGTCCATCAATGGATGAATGGATAAAGAAGAAGTGGTCCATGTACATAATGGAATATTAGCCATGCAAAACAGTGAAACACTGCTCGTTGAGGCACCATTTATGAGCCTAGATATAGTCTCAGAACATGACGTAAGTCAGAAAGAAAAAGACATATAGTATGATATCACTTATAGGTGTTATCTAACAACTGACAAATATGATAGCATTTTCACAGAGAAAGAAACTCACAGACTTAGAGAACAAACTATTCTTATGTAAATGGAAAGGTGGGTGGTATGGAAAATTAAGATTAGGGTTACCATATGTGTACAAATACCTACTAAATACATTTATCAAAGAGACCGACCATATAGCAAGGGAGGTCAATGGAGCACTCTGCAATAATTTACATGGGAAGAGTATCTGCACATGAATATATTACGTATGTGTGTGTGTGTGTGTGTGTGTGTGTGTGTGTGTGTGTATATGTGTGTGTGTGTAATGTACAAATGAACCAGATTGTATACACGTAGGACAAACAATATTCTAAACATTACCTCGATTTAAAAAGACTAAAAAATCGAAAAAGAAATAATGGAATATTAACTTATGGGTTTCTTTCCTAGCACATTCCATTCTAATTTACAACCTGGGAACGCGACTTCCAGAAATGTTGTGCTGCCCTAGAAACCAGTTTTGGGAACGGAGAAATGCTGCCGCCTTGTGGCCGTTTCCCCCAACAGCACCTTTAAAGCCACTAGTAGTGGTCACTAAATATTCACACTCATTACAAGCCTGTAAATGTCACCTGTTGTCAAAAAAATCCTGGGGTCAAAAATCGACGAAAAATTCAAAACAGGGCAGCCTTCCCAGAAGACCACTTCAAGTGGTTTATCGTACTCACAGTTTTTTTCTGTTTTTGTGTAACAGAAAGAAAACAAAGCATGGAAAAAGGCTGAACATTAGGAATTATTAAAGACATGCAAATCCAAATTACAAAAACCTATCAGCTCACACCAGTCATAATGGCCATCAGCAAAAACTCTGCAAACAATAAATGCTGAAGGGGTTGTGGAGAAATGCGCACCCTCGTTTCTAAGTGGGACATGGTAAGAACCAGTAATGAAAACACAAAGGAGGTGCCTTGGTAAGGTAAATATTGAGCTACCATTCAATCAAGCATACCCACTGCTGGGCCTATCACCTGAGAGGATGAGAATCCAAAAGACACAGGGTGGCAATCCTGCACTCCAGCAATATTTACCACAGCCAACACTTGGAAGCAACAAAAATGTCTGTCAACAGAGGAAGGCACAAAGAAGAAGTGGTCCATGTACACAATGGAATATTACTCCAATAAAAAAATATATATACTTTCAATTTAGAAACCAAACGTAAGTAAGGAGACATCAGCTTTTGGGGGTTTGTCCGGGCACATTCCTCTCTAATATATAACCGAGGAACACCACTGGCAGGAAGGACCCCTTCCGTAATTCCCAGAATGGGGAAAGGAGAAATGCTGCCGCCCAATGGCCGATACCTGCAACAGCAGCTTTAAAACCTGTGCTCATGGTCACTTCATATGCACAAGTACTGGAGGGCTGTAAATGAAACCTGCCCTCAGAATGTCTTCAGGGAGGTAATGGCCAAAATATTTCAAAATGTGACACATACTTCAAGAAAACCATTTGAAGAGGTAAGCGCTACTCACAGCTTGAAAAAAAAGAGGACATGCCTGAAAGTTCAATTTCAAGGGATTATGAGATGCATGCAAATCCAACCTCAAAGAGGTGTCAGCTCACACCTGTCAGAATAAACATCAGCAGAAAAACTACAAACAATAAATGCTGAAAGGGTTGTGGACAAGGGCATACCCTCAAATTTAAGTGGAACATAACCTGGTAAGAGCCACTAATGAGAACAGAATGGAGACGCCTTTACAAGGTAAACATTTTGCTACCATATGATCCAACAGGCCCTCTCCTGGGCCTATAACCGAAGAAGACATAGTTGAAAGACACAGGCAGGCAAATGTGCATTTCAGCAGTGTTACAATAACCAAGACATGGAAGCAACCCAAAAGTCCATCAACAGGTGAGTGGACAAAGAAAAACCGGTCCACGTACAGATGGAATATTAGCCAAGGAAAACAATGACACAATGCCATTTGCATCACCGTAGATGAGTCTAGAAGTAATCACGCAACTTGTAGTAAGTCAGAAAGCGAAAGACACGTATCCTGTGATATCACTTATAGGTGTTACCTAAAAATTGATACCAGTGAAGATATTTCCACAGAGAAAGGCAATCACAGATTCATTAAACAAACTCATGGTTCACCAATGGAAAGGTGTGAGGATTGGATACATTAGGATGTCAGAGTTAACAGAGATATACAAACACAGGTGAAGTATATAATCACCAAAGACCTACGGAATACCAAGAGAAGACTACTCAACATTGTGTCATAACCTAAAATGGGAAAAGGATCCAAAGAAGAAAAGAGATAGGTATATGTGGAAAACAACCACATCTTGCACACCTAAAACAAGCAAAACATTGTAATCACACTTGCTGTGATAAACAATGAAAATTAAATTTAAAAAAAGAACAATATTTAGTGAGATATAAACTTAAGGGGCTTTTTCCTGGCCCATCCATTCTAATTTGCAGCCTAGAACAGGACTTCCATTGAGGCTCTGTTTCCCTAGTAACCAGATTTGGTTAATGAGAACTGCTGCCGCCTTGTGGCCGTTTCACACAACAGCAGCTCTAACTGCAGCTGTAATGGTTACTTGATAGTCAAAATACTTGCAGGCCTGTAAATGACACCTGTCCTCAAAACAATCCTTCGGTCGTAAATCGAGCAAAAATCTCAAAAGACATCCATATTTCAAAACGACAATTTCAAGAGGCATATTTTATGCACATTTTATATTCTGTCTCTTTTTTTTGTGATAGAAAAAGGCATGGAAAAACGCTCAACGTCAGGAATTAATAAAGCCATGCAAATCCAGTCTAGAAACACATTCCCCTCACAGCCGTCAGAAGGATCATCAGCAAAAAAGTCTACATAGTATAAATGCTGAAGGGGTTTTAGAGAACTGTGCACCCTCTAGCTGCTGATGGGATGTAACCTGGTAACAGCCAGTACAGAGAACAAAATGGAGGTGTGTTTAAAGGTAAAACTTGAGCTACTATGTGATCTGGTAGGCCCACTGATGGGCCTAGCCGCTGAGTAGACCTGAATCGAAAAGACACAGGCTGGCAATCCTTCACTGCAGCAACATGTACCATAGCCAAGAGCTGGAAGAAACCAAAACGTCCATCAACAGAAAAATGCACCAAGAAGAAGTGGTCCATGTACACAATGGAATATTAGCCATGGAAAAGCATGGAACACTGCCGTTGGCACCAGCATAGAAGGATCTAGAGATAATCACCCTACCTGAAGTAAGAAAGAAAACGAAAGACAGATATCCTATTACATCACTTATAGGTGTTACCTAAAAATTGATAGCCATGAAATAATTTCCAAGAGAAGGACACTCATAGATTCAGAAAACCAAATTATGTTTAACCAAATGGAAAGGTGTAAGGAAGGTATGAATTAGGATATGGGGGTTAACAGACATGTAGTAATACATATGAAATATATAATCACAAAATACCTATGGAATGCTAAAAGAGGTGTACTCAACACTCTGTAATAACCTACACGGGAAAGGATCCAAAGATGAATAGATCAATACATTGATATAATGAACCAGATTCCGTACACCTAGAAAAAACACAGTATTTTTATCCAATTTGCTGTGATAATAAATAAAAACTAAATGTAAAAAACAAACAAGAAGTAAGGAGATATAAGCTCTTGGGAGTTTGCCGTGGCACATTCTGCTCTAATTTGCAGCTTACAAACACGATTTCCAGGAACCCTCTGTTGCCCAAAAGCCCAGAGTTGGAAATGTAGAAATGCTGCCGCCTTGTGGCCGTTTCCCACAAGAGCGGCTTTAAAACCACAGCTAACGGTCACTTAACATTCACAAGGACTCAGGACAGTAAAGGACAACTGCCCTCAAAAATTCACAACTGGCAAAATTTTCAAGGAGATAGTATGAAGAGGTAAATTTTACTCATTATTTTTCTAAAAACAAGGAAAATGGATAAAAGCTCAACAACATAAATTTTTAAACTCATGCAAATCTAGCCTACAAAAAGATTTCAACTCACACACGTCAACTACCATCAGCCAAAAGTCTACAAACAATAAATGCGGAAGGGGTTTTAGAGAACTGTGTACCCTCTAGCTGCTGGTGAGATGTAAAGTGATAAGAGCCAATAGTGAGAACAGAAAGGAGCTGTGTTTAAAAGTAAAAATTGAGCCAGCATTCCATTCAGCAGGCCCACCGCTGAGCCTCTCACCTGAAAATACCAGAGTCGAGAAGGCACAGGCTGCAACAGCTTCACTGCAGGAGTTTTCACAATAGCCAAGACACGGAAGCAACCAAAATGTCCATCAATGGATGAATGGATAAAGAAGAAGTGGTCCATGTACATAATGGAATATTAGCCATGCAAAACAGTGAAACACTGCTCGTTGAGGCACCATTTATGAGCCTAGATATAATCTCAGAACATGACGTAAGTCAGAAAGAAAAAGACATATAGTATGATATCACTTATAGGTGTTATCTAACAACTGACAAATATGATAGCATTTTCACAGAGAAAGAAACTCACAGACTTAGAGAACAAACTATTCTTATGTAAATGGAAAGGTGGGTGGTATGGAAAATTAAGATTAGGGTTACCATATGTGTACAAATACCTACTAAATACATTTATCAAAGAGACCGACCATATAGCAAGGGAGGTCAATGGAGCACTCTGCAATAATTTACATGGGAAGAGTATCTGCACATGAATATATTACGTATGTGTGTGTGTGTGTGTGTGTGTGTGTGTGTGTCTATATGTGTGTGTGTAATGTACAAATGAACCAGATTGTATACACGTAGGACAAACAATATTCTAAACATTACCTCGATTTAAAAAGACTAAAAAATCGAAAAAGAAATAATGGAATATTAACTTATGGGTTTCTTTCCTAGCACATTCCATTCTAATTTACAACCTGGGAACGCGACTTCCAGAAATGTTGTGCTGCCCTAGAAACCAGTTTTGGGAACGGAGAAATGCTGCCGCCTTGTGGCCGTTTCCCCCAACAGCACCTTTAAAGCCACTAGTAGTGGTCACTAAATATTCACACTCATTACAAGCCTGTAAATGTCACCTGTTGTCAAAAAAATCCTGGGGTCAAAAATCGACGAAAAATTCAAAACAGGGCAGCCTTCCCAGAAGACCACTTCAAGTGGTTTATTGTACTCACAGTTTTTTTCTGTTTTTGTGTAACGGAAAGAAAACAAAGCATGGAAAAAGGCTGAACATTAGGAATTATTAAAGACATGCAAATCCAAATTACAAAAACCTATCAGCTCACACCAGTCATAATGGCCATCAGCAAAAACTCTGCAAACAATAAATGCTGAAGGGGTTGTGGAGAAATGCGCACCCTCGTTTCTAAGTGGGACATGGTAAGAACCAGTAATGAAAACACAAAGGAGGTGCCTTGGTAAGGTAAATATTGAGCTACCATTCAATCAAGCATACCCACTGCTGGGCCTATCACCTGAGAGGATGAGAATCTAAAAGACACAGGGTGGCAATCCTGCACTCCAGCAATATTTACCACAGCCAACACTTGGAAGCAACAAAAATGTCTGTCAACAGAGGAAGGCACAAAGAAGAAGTGGTCCATGTACACAATGGAATATTACTCCAATAAAAAAATATATATACTTTCAATTTAGAAACCAAACGTAAGTAAGGAGACATCAGCTTTTGGGGGTTTGTCCGGGCACATTCCTCTCTAATATATAACCGAGGAACACCACTGGCAGGAAGGACCCCTTCCGTAATTCCCAGAATGGGGAAAGGAGAAATGCTGCCGCCCAATGGCCGATACCTGCAACAGCAGCTTTAAAACCTGTGCTCATGGTCACTTCATATGCACAAGTACTGGAGGGCTGTAAATGAAACCTGCCCTCAGAATGTCTTCAGGGAGGTAATGGCCAAAATATTTCAAAATGTGACACATACTTCAAGAAAACCATTTGAAGAGGTAAGCGCTACTCACAGCTTGAAAAAAAAGAGGACATGCCTGAAAGTTCAATTTCAAGGGATTATGAGATGCATGCAAATCCAACCTCAAAGAGGTGTCAGCTCACACCTGTCAGAATAAACATCAGCAGAAAAACTACAAACAATAAATGCTGAAAGGGTTGTGGACAAGGGCATACCCTCAAATTTAAGTGGAACATAACCTGGTAAGAGCCACTAATGAGAACAGAATGGAGACGCCTTTACAAGGTAAACATTTTGCTACCATATGATCCAACAGGCCCTCTCCTGGGCCTATAACCGAAGAAGACATAGTTGAAAGACACAGGCAGGCAAATGTGCATTTCAGCAGTGTTACAATAACCAAGACATGGAAGCAACCCAAAAGTCCATCAACAGGTGAGTGGACAAAGAAAAACCGGTCCACGTACAGATGGAATATTAGCCAAGGAAAACAATGACACAATGCCATTTGCATCACCGTAGATGAGTCTAGAAGTAATCATGCAACTTGTAGTAAGTCAGAAAGCGAAAGACACGTATCCTGTGATATCACTTATAGGTGTTACCTAAAAATTGATACCAGTGAAGATATTTCCACAGAGAAAGGCAATCACAGATTCATTAAACAAACTCATGGTTCACCAATGGAAAGGTGTGAGGATTGGATACATTAGGATGTCAGAGTTAACAGAGATATACAAACACAGGTGAAGTATATAATCACCAAAGACCTACGGAATACCAAGAGAAGACTACTCAACATTGTGTCATAACCTAAAATGGGAAAAGGATCCAAAGAAGAAAAGAGATAGGTATATGTGGAAAACAACCACATCTTGCACACCTAAAACAAGCAAAACATTGTAATCACACTTGCTGTGATAAACAATGAAAATTAAATTTAAAAAAAGAACAATATTTAGTGAGATATAAACTTAAGGGGCTTTTTCCTGGCCCATCCATTCTAATTTGCAGCCTAGAACAGGACTTCCATTGAGGCTCTGTTTCCCTAGTAACCAGATTTGGTTAATGAGAACTGCTGCCGCCTTGTGGCCGTTTCACACAACAGCAGCTCTAACTGCAGCTGTAATGGTTACTTGATAGTCAAAATACTTGCAGGCCTGTAAATGACACCTGTCCTCAAAACAATCCTTCGGTCGTAAATCGAGCAAAAATCTCAAAAGACATCCATATTTCAAAACGACAATTTCAAGAGGCATATTTTATGCACATTTTATATTCTGTCTCTTTTTTTTGTGATAGAAAAAGGCATGGAAAAACGCTCAACGTCAGGAATTAATAAAGCCATGCAAATCCAGTCTAGAAACACATTCCCCTCACAGCCGTCAGAAGGATCATCAGCAAAAAAGTCTACATAGTATAAATGCTGAAGGGGTTTTAGAGAACTGTGCACCCTCTAGCTGCTGATGGGATGTAACCTGGTAACAGCCAGTACAGAGAACAAAATGGAGGTGTGTTTAAAGGTAAAACTTGAGCTACTATGTGATCTGGTAGGCCCACTGATGGGCCTAGCCGCTGAGTAGACCTGAATCGAAAAGACACAGGCTGGCAATCCTTCACTGCAGCAACATGTACCATAGCCAAGAGCTGGAAGAAACCAAAACGTCCATCAACAGAAAAATGCACCAAGAAGAAGTGGTCCATGTACACAATGGAATATTAGCCATGGAAAAGCATGGAACACTGCCGTTGGCACCAGCATAGAAGGATCTAGAGATAATCACCCTACCTGAAGTAAGAAAGAAAACGAAAGACAGATATCCTATTACATCACTTATAGGTGTTACCTAAAAATTGATAGCCATGAAATAATTTCCAAGAGAAGGACACTCATAGATTCAGAAAACCAAATTATGTTTAACCAAATGGAAAGGTGTAAGGAAGGTATGAATTAGGATATGGGGGTTAACAGACATGTAGTAATACATATGAAATATATAATCACAAAATACCTATGGAATGCTAAAAGAGGTGTACTCAACACTCTGTAATAACCTACACGGGAAAGGATCCAAAGATGAATAGATCAATACATTGATATAATGAACCAGATTCCGTACACCTAGAAAAAACACAGTATTTTTATCCAATTTGCTGTGATAATAAATAAAAACTAAATGTAAAAAACAAACAAGAAGTAAGGAGATATAAGCTCTTGGGAGTTTGCCATGGCACATTCTGCTCTAATTTGCAGCTTACAAACACGATTTCCAGGAACCCTCTGTTGCCCAAAAGCCCAGAGTTGGAAATGTAGAAATGCTGCCGCCTTGTGGCCGTTTCCCACAAGAGCGGCTTTAAAACCACAGCTAACGGTCACTTAACATTCACAAGGACTCAGGACAGTAAAGGACAACTGCCCTCAAAAATTCACAACTGGCAAAATTTTCAAGGAGATAGTATGAAGAGGTAAATTTTACTCATTATTTTTCTAAAAACAAGGAAAATGGATAAAAGCTCAACAACATAAATTTTTAAACTCATGCAAATCTAGCCTACAAAAAGATTTCAACTCACACACGTCAACTACCATCAGCCAAAAGTCTACAAACAATAAATGCGGAAGGGGTTTTAGAGAACTGTGTACCCTCTAGCTGCTGGTGAGATGTAAAGTGATAAGAGCCAATAGTGAGAACAGAAAGGAGCTGTGTTTAAAAGTAAAAATTGAGCCAGCATTCCATTCAGCAGGCCCACCGCTGAGCCTCTCACCTGAAAATACCAGAGTCGAGAAGGCACAGGCTGCAACAGCTTCACTGCAGGAGTTTTCACAATAGCCAAGACACGGAAGCAACCAAAATGTCCATCAATGGATGAATGGATAAAGAAGAAGTGGTCCATGTACATAATGGAATATTAGCCATGCAAAACAGTGAAACACTGCTCGTTGAGGCACCATTTATGAGCCTAGATATAATCTCAGAACATGACGTAAGTCAGAAAGAAAAAGACATATAGTATGATATCACTTATAGGTGTTATCTAACAACTGACAAATATGATAGCATTTTCACAGAGAAAGAAACTCACAGACTTAGAGAACAAACTATTCTTATGTAAATGGAAAGGTGGGTGGTATGGAAAATTAAGATTAGGGTTACCATATGTGTACAAATACCTACTAAATACATTTATCAAAGAGACCGACCATATAGCAAGGGAGGTCAATGGAGCACTCTGCAATAATTTACATGGGAAGAGTATCTGCACATGAATATATTACGTGTGTGTGTGTGTGTGTGTGTGTGTGTGTGTGTGTCTATATGTGTGTGTGTAATGTACAAATGAACCAGATTGTATACACGTAGGACAAACAATATTCTAAACATTACCTCGATTTAAAAAGACTAAAAAATCGAAAAAGAAATAATGGAATATTAACTTATGGGTTTCTTTCCTAGCACATTCCATTCTAATTTACAACCTGGGAACGCGACTTCCAGAAATGTTGTGCTGCCCTAGAAACCAGTTTTGGGAACGGAGAAATGCTGCCGCCTTGTGGCCGTTTCCCCCAACAGCACCTTTAAAGCCACTAGTAGTGGTCACTAAATATTCACACTCATTACAAGCCTGTAAATGTCACCTGTTGTCAAAAAAATCCTGGGGTCAAAAATCGACGAAAAATTCAAAACAGGGCAGCCTTCCCAGAAGACCACTTCAAGTGGTTTATCGTACTCACAGTTTTTTTCTGTTTTTGTGTAACAGAAAGAAAACAAAGCATGGAAAAAGGCTGAACATTAGGAATTATTAAAGACATGCAAATCCAAATTACAAAAACCTATCAGCTCACACCAGTCATAATGGCCATCAGCAAAAACTCTGCAAACAATAAATGCTGAAGGGGTTGTGGAGAAATGCGCACCCTCGTTTCTAAGTGGGACATGGTAAGAACCAGTAATGAAAACACAAAGGAGGTGCCTTGGTAAGGTAAATATTGAGCTACCATTCAATCAAGCATACCCACTGCTGGGCCTATCACCTGAGAGGATGAGAATCCAAAAGACACAGGGTGGCAATCCTGCACTCCAGCAATATTTACCACAGCCAACACTTGGAAGCAACAAAAATGTCTGTCAACAGAGGAAGGCACAAAGAAGAAGTGGTCCATGTACACAATGGAATATTACTCCAATAAAAAAATATATATACTTTCAATTTAGAAACCAAACGTAAGTAAGGAGACATCAGCTTTTGGGGGTTTGTCCGGGCACATTCCTCTCTAATATATAACCGAGGAACACCACTGGCAGGAAGGACCCCTTCCGTAATTCCCAGAATGGGGAAAGGAGAAATGCTGCCGCCCAATGGCCGATACCTGCAACAGCAGCTTTAAAACCTGTGCTCATGGTCACTTCATATGCACAAGTACTGGAGGGCTGTAAATGAAACCTGCCCTCAGAATGTCTTCAGGGAGGTAATGGCCAAAATATTTCAAAATGTGACACATACTTCAAGAAAACCATTTGAAGAGGTAAGCGCTACTCACAGCTTGAAAAAAAAGAGGACATGCCTGAAAGTTCAATTTCAAGGGATTATGAGATGCATGCAAATCCAACCTCAAAGAGGTGTCAGCTCACACCTGTCAGAATAAACATCAGCAGAAAAACTACAAACAATAAATGCTGAAAGGGTTGTGGACAAGGGCATACCCTCAAATTTAAGTGGAACATAACCTGGTAAGAGCCACTAATGAGAACAGAATGGAGACGCCTTTACAAGGTAAACATTTTGCTACCATATGATCCAACAGGCCCTCTCCTGGGCCTATAACCGAAGAAGACATAGTTGAAAGACACAGGCAGGCAAATGTGCATTTCAGCAGTGTTACAATAACCAAGACATGGAAGCAACCCAAAAGTCCATCAACAGGTGAGTGGACAAAGAAAAACCGGTCCACGTACAGATGGAATATTAGCCAAGGAAAACAATGACACAATGCCATTTGCATCACCGTAGATGAGTCTAGAAGTAATCACGCAACTTGTAGTAAGTCAGAAAGCGAAAGACACGTATCCTGTGATATCACTTATAGGTGTTACCTAAAAATTGATACCAGTGAAGATATTTCCACAGAGAAAGGCAATCACAGATTCATTAAACAAACTCATGGTTCACCAATGGAAAGGTGTGAGGATTGGATACATTAGGATGTCAGAGTTAACAGAGATATACAAACACAGGTGAAGTATATAATCACCAAAGACCTACGGAATACCAAGAGAAGACTACTCAACATTGTGTCATAACCTAAAATGGGAAAAGGATCCAAAGAAGAAAAGAGATAGGTATATGTGGAAAACAACCACATCTTGCACACCTAAAACAAGCAAAACATTGTAATCACACTTGCTGTGATAAACAATGAAAATTAAATTGAAAAAAAGAACAATATTTAGTGAGATATAAACTTAAGGGGCTTTTTCCTGGCCCATCCATTCTAATTTGCAGCCTAGAACAGGACTTCCATTGAGGCTCTGTTTCCCTAGTAACCAGATTTGGTTAATGAGAACTGCTGCCGCCTTGTGGCCGTTTCACACAACAGCAGCTCTAACTGCAGCTGTAATGGTTACTTGATAGTCAAAATACTTGCAGGCCTGTAAATGACACCTGTCCTCAAAACAATCCTTCGGTCGTAAATCGAGCAAAAATCTCAAAAGACATCCATATTTCAAAACGACAATTTCAAGAGGCATATTTTATGCACATTTTATATTCTGTCTCTTTTTTTTGTGATAGAAAAAGGCATGGAAAAACGCTCAACGTCAGGAATTAATAAAGCCATGCAAATCCAGTCTAGAAACACATTCCCCTCACAGCCGTCAGAAGGATCATCAGCAAAAAAGTCTACATAGTATAAATGCTGAAGGGGTTTTAGAGAACTGTGCACCCTCTAGCTGCTGATGGGATGTAACCTGGTAACAGCCAGTACAGAGAACAAAATGGAGGTGTGTTTAAAGGTAAAACTTGAGCTACTATGTGATCTGGTAGGCCCACTGATGGGCCTATCCGCTGAGTAGACCTGAATCGAAAAGACACAGGCTGGCAATCCTTCACTGCAGCAACATGTACCATAGCCAAGAGCTGGAAGAAACCAAAACGTCCATCAACAGAAAAATGCACCAAGAAGAAGTGGTCCATGTACACAATGGAATATTAGCCATGGAAAAGCATGGAACACTGCCGTTGGCACCAGCATAGAAGGATCTAGAGATAATCACCCTACCTGAAGTAAGAAAGAAAACGAAAGACAGATATCCTATTACATCACTTATAGGTGTTACCTAAAAATTGATAGCCATGAAATAATTTCCAAGAGAAGGACACTCATAGATTCAGAAAACCAAATTATGTTTAACCAAATGGAAAGGTGTAAGGAAGGTATGAATTAGGATATGGGGGTTAACAGACATGTAGTAATACATATGAAATATATAATCACAAAATACCTATGGAATGCTAAAAGAGGTGTACTCAACACTCTGTAATAACCTACACGGGAAAGGATCCAAAGATGAATAGATCAATACATTGATATAATGAACCAGATTCCGTACACCTAGAAAAAACACAGTATTTTTATCCAATTTGCTGTGATAATAAATAAAAACTAAATGTAAAAAACAAACAAGAAGTAAGGAGATATAAGCTCTTGGGAGTTTGCCGTGGCACATTCTGCTCTAATTTGCAGCTTACAAACACGATTTCCAGGAACCCTCTGTTGCCCAAAAGCCCAGAGTTGGAAATGTAGAAATGCTGCCGCCTTGTGGCCGTTTCCCACAAGAGCGGCTTTAAAACCACAGCTAACGGTCACTTAACATTCACAAGGACTCAGGACAGTAAAGGACAACTGCCCTCAAAAATTCACAACTGGCAAAATTTTCAAGGAGATAGTATGAAGAGGTAAATTTTACTCATTATTTTTCTAAAAACAAGGAAAATGGATAAAAGCTCAACAACATAAATTTTTAAACTCATGCAAATCTAGCCTACAAAAAGATTTCAACTCACACACGTCAACTACCATCAGCCAAAAGTCTACAAACAATAAATGCGGAAGGGGTTTTAGAGAACTGTGTACCCTCTAGCTGCTGGTGAGATGTAAAGTGATAAGAGCCAATAGTGAGAACAGAAAGGAGCTGTGTTTAAAAGTAAAAATTGAGCCAGCATTCCATTCAGCAGGCCCACCGCTGAGCCTCTCACCTGAAAATACCAGAGTCGAGAAGGCACAGGCTGCAACAGCTTCACTGCAGGAGTTTTCACAATAGCCAAGACACGGAAGCAACCAAAATGTCCATCAATGGATGAATGGATAAAGAAGAAGTGGTCCATGTACATAATGGAATATTAGCCATGCAAAACAGTGAAACACTGCTCGTTGAGGCACCATTTATGAGCCTAGATATAATCTCAGAACATGACGTAAGTCAGAAAGAAAAAGACATATAGTATGATATCACTTATAGGTGTTATCTAACAACTGACAAATATGATAGCATTTTCACAGAGAAAGAAACTCACAGACTTAGAGAACAAACTATTCTTATGTAAATGGAAAGGTGGGTGGTATGGAAAATTAAGATTAGGGTTACCATATGTGTACAAATACCTACTAAATACATTTATCAAAGAGACCGACCATATAGCAAGGGAGGTCAATGGAGCACTCTGCAATAATTTACATGGGAAGAGTATCTGCACATGAATATATTACGTGTGTGTGTGTGTGTGTGTGTGTGTGTGTGTGTGTGTGTCTATATGTGTGTGTGTAATGTACAAATGAACCAGATTGTATACACGTAGGACAAACAATATTCTAAACATTACCTCGATTTAAAAAGACTAAAAAATCGAAAAAGAAATAATGGAATATTAACTTATGGGTTTTTTTCCTAGCACATTCCATTCTAATTTACAACCTGGGAACGCGACTTCCAGAAATGTTGTGCTGCCCTAGAAACCAGTTTTGGGAACGGAGAAATGCTGCCGCCTTGTGGCCGTTTCCCCCAACAGCACCTTTAAAGCCACTAGTAGTGGTCACTAAATATTCACACTCATTACAAGCCTGTAAATGTCACCTGTTGTCAAAAAAATCCTGGGGTCAAAAATCGACGAAAAATTCAAAACAGGGCAGCCTTCCCAGAAGACCACTTCAAGTGGTTTATCGTACTCACAGTTTTTTTCTGTTTTTGTGTAACAGAAAGAAAACAAAGCATGGAAAAAGGCTGAACATTAGGAATTATTAAAGACATGCAAATCCAAATTACAAAAACCTATCAGCTCACACCAGTCATAATGGCCATCAGCAAAAACTCTGCAAACAATAAATGCTGAAGGGGTTGTGGAGAAATGCGCACCCTCGTTTCTAAGTGGGACATGGTAAGAACCAGTAATGAAAACACAAAGGAGGTGCCTTGGTAAGGTAAATATTGAGCTACCATTCAATCAAGCATACCCACTGCTGGGCCTATCACCTGAGAGGATGAGAATCCAAAAGACACAGGGTGGCAATCCTGCACTCCAGCAATATTTACCACAGCCAACACTTGGAAGCAACAAAAATGTCTGTCAACAGAGGAAGGCACAAAGAAGAAGTGGTCCATGTACACAATGGAATATTACTCCAATAAAAAAATATATATACTTTCAATTTAGAAACCAAACGTAAGTAAGGAGACATCAGCTTTTGGGGGTTTGTCCGGGCACATTCCTCTCTAATATATAACCGAGGAACACCACTGGCAGGAAGGACCCCTTCCGTAATTCCCAGAATGGGGAAAGGAGAAATGCTGCCGCCCAATGGCCGATACCTGCAACAGCAGCTTTAAAACCTGTGCTCATGGTCACTTCATATGCACAAGTACTGGAGGGCTGTAAATGAAACCTGCCCTCAGAATGTCTTCAGGGAGGTAATGGCCAAAATATTTCAAAATGTGACACATACTTCAAGAAAACCATTTGAAGAGGTAAGCGCTACTCACAGCTTGAAAAAAAAGAGGACATGCCTGAAAGTTCAATTTCAAGGGATTATGAGATGCATGCAAATCCAACCTCAAAGAGGTGTCAGCTCACACCTGTCAGAATAAACATCAGCAGAAAAACTACAAACAATAAATGCTGAAAGGGTTGTGGACAAGGGCATACCCTCAAATTTAAGTGGAACATAACCTGGTAAGAGCCACTAATGAGAACAGAATGGAGACGCCTTTACAAGGTAAACATTTTGCTACCATATGATCCAACAGGCCCTCTCCTGGGCCTATAACCGAAGAAGACATAGTTGAAAGACACAGGCAGGCAAATGTGCATTTCAGCAGTGTTACAATAACCAAGACATGGAAGCAACCCAAAAGTCCATCAACAGGTGAGTGGACAAAGAAAAACCGGTCCACGTACAGATGGAATATTAGCCAAGGAAAACAATGACACAATGCCATTTGCATCACCGTAGATGAGTCTAGAAGTAATCACGCAACTTGTAGTAAGTCAGAAAGCGAAAGACACGTATCCTGTGATATCACTTATAGGTGTTACCTAAAAATTGATACCAGTGAAGATATTTCCACAGAGAAAGGCAATCACAGATTCATTAAACAAACTCATGGTTCACCAATGGAAAGGTGTGAGGATTGGATACATTAGGATGTCAGAGTTAACAGAGATATACAAACACAGGTGAAGTATATAATCACCAAAGACCTACGGAATACCAAGAGAAGACTACTCAACATTGTGTCATAACCTAAAATGGGAAAAGGATCCAAAGAAGAAAAGAGATAGGTATATGTGGAAAACAACCACATCTTGCACACCTAAAACAAGCAAAACATTGTAATCACACTTGCTGTGATAAACAATGAAAATTAAATTTAAAAAAAGAACAATATTTAGTGAGATATAAACTTAAGGGGCTTTTTCCTGGCCCATCCATTCTAATTTGCAGCCTAGAACAGGACTTCCATTGAGGCTCTGTTTCCCTAGTAACCAGATTTGGTTAATGAGAACTGCTGCCGCCTTGTGGCCGTTTCACACAACAGCAGCTCTAACTGCAGCTGTAATGGTTACTTGATAGTCAAAATACTTGCAGGCCTGTAAATGACACCTGTCCTCAAAACAATCCTTCGGTCGTAAATCGAGCAAAAATCTCAAAAGACATCCATATTTCAAAACGACAATTTCAAGAGGCATATTTTATGTACATTTTATATTCTGTCTCTTTTTTTTGTGATAGAAAAAGGCATGGAAAAACGCTCAACGTCAGGAATTAATAAAGCCATGCAAATCCAGTCTAGAAACACATTCCCCTCACAGCCGTCAGAAGGATCATCAGCAAAAAAGTCTACATAGTATAAATGCTGAAGGGGTTTTAGAGAACTGTGCACCCTCTAGCTGCTGATGGGATGTAACCTGGTAACAGCCAGTACAGAGAACAAAATGGAGGTGTGTTTAAAGGTAAAACTTGAGCTACTATGTGATCTGGTAGGCCCACTGATGGGCCTAGCCGCTGAGTAGACCTGAATCGAAAAGACACAGGCTGGCAATCCTTCACTGCAGCAACATGTACCATAGCCAAGAGCTGGAAGAAACCAAAACGTCCATCAACAGAAAAATGCACCAAGAAGAAGTGGTCCATGTACACAATGGAATATTAGCCATGGAAAAGCATGGAACACTGCCGTTGGCACCAGCATAGAAGGATCTAGAGATAATCACCCTACCTGAAGTAAGAAAGAAAACGAAAGACAGATATCCTATTACATCACTTATAGGTGTTACCTAAAAATTGATAGCCATGAAATAATTTCCAAGAGAAGGACACTCATAGATTCAGAAAACCAAATTATGTTTAACCAAATGGAAAGGTGTAAGGAAGGTATGAATTAGGATATGGGGGTTAACAGACATGTAGTAATACATATGAAATATATAATCACAAAATACCTATGGAATGCTAAAAGAGGTGTACTCAACACTCTGTAATAACCTACACGGGAAAGGATCCAAAGATGAATAGATCAATACATTGATATAATGAACCAGATTCCGTACACCTAGAAAAAACACAGTATTTTTATCCAATTTGCTGTGATAATAAATAAAAACTAAATGTAAAAAACAAACAAGAAGTAAGGAGATATAAGCTCTTGGGAGTTTGCCGTGGCACATTCTGCTCTAATTTGCAGCTTACAAACACGATTTCCAGGAACCCTCTGTTGCCCAAAAGCCCAGAGTTGGAAATGTAGAAATGCTGCCGCCTTGTGGCCGTTTCCCACAAGAGCGGCTTTAAAACCACAGCTAACGGTCACTTAACATTCACAAGGACTCAGGACAGTAAAGGACAACTGCCCTCAAAAATTCACAACTGGCAAAATTTTCAAGGAGATAGTATGAAGAGGTAAATTTTACTCATTATTTTTCTAAAAACAAGGAAAATGGATAAAAGCTCAACAACATAAATTTTTAAACTCATGCAAATCTAGCCTACAAAAAGATTTCAACTCACACACGTCAACTACCATCAGCCAAAAGTCTACAAACAATAAATGCGGAAGGGGTTTTAGAGAACTGTGTACCCTCTAGCTGCTGGTGAGATGTAAAGTGATAAGAGCCAATAGTGAGAACAGAAAGGAGCTGTGTTTAAAAGTAAAAATTGAGCCAGCATTCCATTCAGCAGGCCCACCGCTGAGCCTCTCACCTGAAAATACCAGAGTCGAGAAGGCACAGGCTGCAACAGCTTCACTGCAGGAGTTTTCACAATAGCCAAAACACGGAAGCAACCAAAATGTCCATCAATGGATGAATGGATAAAGAAGAAGTGGTCCATGTACATAATGGAATATTAGCCATGCAAAACAGTGAAACACTGCTCGTTGAGGCACCATTTATGAGCCTAGATATAATCTCAGAACATGACGTAAGTCAGAAAGAAAAAGACATATAGTATGATATCACTTATAGGTGTTATCTAACAACTGACAAATATGATAGCATTTTCACAGAGAAAGAAACTCACAGACTTAGAGAACAAACTATTCTTATGTAAATGGAAAGGTGGGTGGTATGGAAAATTAAGATTAGGGTTACCATATGTGTACAAATACCTACTAAATACATTTATCAAAGAGACCGACCATATAGCAAGGGAGGTCAATGGAGCACTCTGCAATAATTTACATGGGAAGAGTATCTGCACATGAATATATTACGTGTGTGTGTGTGTGTGTGTGTGTGTGTGTGTGTGTGTCTATATGTGTGTGTGTAATGTACAAATGAACCAGATTGTATACACGTAGGACAAACAATATTCTAAACATTACCTCGATTTAAAAAGACTAAAAAATCGAAAAAGAAATAATGGAATATTAACTTATGGGTTTTTTTCCTAGCACATTCCATTCTAATTTACAACCTGGGAACGCGACTTCCAGAAATGTTGTGCTGCCCTAGAAACCAGTTTTGGGAACGGAGAAATGCTGCCGCCTTGTGGCCGTTTCCCCCAACAGCACCTTTAAAGCCACTAGTAGTGGTCACTAAATATTCACACTCATTACAAGCCTGTAAATGTCACCTGTTGTCAAAAAAATCCTGGGGTCAAAAATCGACGAAAAATTCAAAACAGGGCAGCCTTCCCAGAAGACCACTTCAAGTGGTTTATTGTACTCACAGTTTTTTTCTGTTTTTGTGTAACAGAAAGAAAACAAAGCATGGAAAAAGGCTGAACATTAGGAATTATTAAAGACATGCAAATCCAAATTACAAAAACCTATCAGCTCACACCAGTCATAATGGCCATCAGCAAAAACTCTGCAAACAATAAATGCTGAAGGGGTTGTGGAGAAATGCGCACCCTCGTTTCTAAGTGGGACATGGTAAGAACCAGTAATGAAAACACAAAGGAGGTGCCTTGGTAAGGTAAATATTGAGCTACCATTCAATCAAGCATACCCACTGCTGGGCCTATCACCTGAGAGGATGAGAATCCAAAAGACACAGGGTGGCAATCCTGCACTCCAGCAATATTTACCACAGCCAACACTTGGAAGCAACAAAAATGTCTGTCAACAGAGGAAGGCACAAAGAAGAAGTGGTCCATGTACACAATGGAATATTACTCCAATAAAAAAATATATATACTTTCAATTTAGAAACCAAACGTAAGTAAGGAGACATCAGCTTTTGGGGGTTTGTCCGGGCACATTCCTCTCTAATATATAACCGAGGAACACCACTGGCAGGAAGGACCCCTTCCGTAATTCCCAGAATGGGGAAAGGAGAAATGCTGCCGCCCAATGGCCGATACCTGCAACAGCAGCTTTAAAACCTGTGCTCATGGTCACTTCATATGCACAAGTACTGGAGGGCTGTAAATGAAACCTGCCCTCAGAATGTCTTCAGGGAGGTAATGGCCAAAATATTTCAAAATGTGACACATACTTCAAGAAAACCATTTGAAGAGGTAAGCGCTACTCACAGCTTGAAAAAAAAGAGGACATGCCTGAAAGTTCAATTTCAAGGGATTATGAGATGCATGCAAATCCAACCTCAAAGAGGTGTCAGCTCACACCTGTCAGAATAAACATCAGCAGAAAAACTACAAACAATAAATGCTGAAAGGGTTGTGGACAAGGGCATACCCTCAAATTTAAGTGGAACATAACCTGGTAAGAGCCACTAATGAGAACAGAATGGAGACGCCTTTACAAGGTAAACATTTTGCTACCATATGATCCAACAGGCCCTCTCCTGGGCCTATAACCGAAGAAGACATAGTTGAAAGACACAGGCAGGCAAATGTGCATTTCAGCAGTGTTACAATAACCAAGACATGGAAGCAACCCAAAAGTCCATCAACAGGTGAGTGGACAAAGAAAAACCGGTCCACGTACAGATGGAATATTAGCCAAGGAAAACAATGACACAATGCCATTTGCATCACCGTAGATGAGTCTAGAAGTAATCACGCAACTTGTAGTAAGTCAGAAAGCGAAAGACACGTATCCTGTGATATCACTTATAGGTGTTACCTAAAAATTGATACCAGTGAAGATATTTCCACAGAGAAAGGCAATCACAGATTCATTAAACAAACTCATGGTTCACCAATGGAAAGGTGTGAGGATTGGATACATTAGGATGTCAGAGTTAACAGAGATATACAAACACAGGTGAAGTATATAATCACCAAAGACCTACGGAATACCAAGAGAAGACTACTCAACATTGTGTCATAACCTAAAATGGGAAAAGGATCCAAAGAAGAAAAGAGATAGGTATATGTGGAAAACAACCACATCTTGCACACCTAAAACAAGCAAAACATTGTAATCACACTTGCTGTGATAAACAATGAAAATTAAATTTAAAAAAAGAACAATATTTAGTGAGATATAAACTTAAGGGGCTTTTTCCTGGCCCATCCATTCTAATTTGCAGCCTAGAACAGGACTTCCATTGAGGCTCTGTTTCCCTAGTAACCAGATTTGGTTAATGAGAACTGCTGCCGCCTTGTGGCCGTTTCACACAACAGCAGCTCTAACTGCAGCTGTAATGGTTACTTGATAGTCAAAATACTTGCAGGCCTGTAAATGACACCTGTCCTCAAAACAATCCTTCGGTCGTAAATCGAGCAAAAATCTCAAAAGACATCCATATTTCAAAACGACAATTTCAAGAGGCATATTTTATGTACATTTTATATTCTGTCTCTTTTTTTTGTGATAGAAAAAGGCATGGAAAAACGCTCAACGTCAGGAATTAATAAAGCCATGCAAATCCAGTCTAGAAACACATTCCCCTCACAGCCGTCAGAAGGATCATCAGCAAAAAAGTCTACATAGTATAAATGCTGAAGGGGTTTTAGAGAACTGTGCACCCTCTAGCTGCTGATGGGATGTAACCTGGTAACAGCCAGTACAGAGAACAAAATGGAGGTGTGTTTAAAGGTAAAACTTGAGCTACTATGTGATCTGGTAGGCCCACTGATGGGCCTATCCGCTGAGTAGACCTGAATCGAAAAGACACAGGCTGGCAATCCTTCACTGCAGCAACATGTACCATAGCCAAGAGCTGGAAGAAACCAAAACGTCCATCAACAGAAAAATGCACCAAGAAGAAGTGGTCCATGTACACAATGGAATATTAGCCATGGAAAAGCATGGAACACTGCCGTTGGCACCAGCATAGAAGGATCTAGAGATAATCACCCTACCTGAAGTAAGAAAGAAAACGAAAGACAGATATCCTATTACATCACTTATAGGTGTTACCTAAAAATTGATAGCCATGAAATAATTTCCAAGAGAAGGACACTCATAGATTCAGAAAACCAAATTATGTTTAACCAAATGGAAAGGTGTAAGGAAGGTATGAATTAGGATATGGGGGTTAACAGACATGTAGTAATACATATGAAATATATAATCACAAAATACCTATGGAATGCTAAAAGAGGTGTACTCAACACTCTGTAATAACCTACACGGGAAAGGATCCAAAGATGAATAGATCAATACATTGATATAATGAACCAGATTCCGTACACCTAGAAAAAACACAGTATTTTTATCCAATTTGCTGTGATAATAAATAAAAACTAAATGTAAAAAACAAACAAGAAGTAAGGAGATATAAGCTCTTGGGAGTTTGCCGTGGCACATTCTGCTCTAATTTGCAGCTTACAAACACGATTTCCAGGAACCCTCTGTTGCCCAAAAGCCCAGAGTTGGAAATGTAGAAATGCTGCCGCCTTGTGGCCGTTTCCCACAAGAGCGGCTTTAAAACCACAGCTAACGGTCACTTAACATTCACAAGGACTCAGGACAGTAAAGGACAACTGCCCTCAAAAATTCACAACTGGCAAAATTTTCAAGGAGATAGTATGAAGAGGTAAATTTTACTCATTATTTTTCTAAAAACAAGGAAAATGGATAAAAGCTCAACAACATAAATTTTTAAACTCATGCAAATCTAGCCTACAAAAAGATTTCAACTCACACACGTCAACTACCATCAGCCAAAAGTCTACAAACAATAAATGCGGAAGGGGTTTTAGAGAACTGTGTACCCTCTAGCTGCTGGTGAGATGTAAAGTGATAAGAGCCAATAGTGAGAACAGAAAGGAGCTGTGTTTAAAAGTAAAAATTGAGCCAGCATTCCATTCAGCAGGCCCACCGCTGAGCCTCTCACCTGAAAATACCAGAGTCGAGAAGGCACAGGCTGCAACAGCTTCACTGCAGGAGTTTTCACAATAGCCAAGACACGGAAGCAACCAAAATGTCCATCAATGGATGAATGGATAAAGAAGAAGTGGTCCATGTACATAATGGAATATTAGCCATGCAAAACAGTGAAACACTGCTCGTTGAGGCACCATTTATGAGCCTAGATATAATCTCAGAACATGACGTAAGTCAGAAAGAAAAAGACATATAGTATGATATCACTTATAGGTGTTATCTAACAACTGACAAATATGATAGCATTTTCACAGAGAAAGAAACTCACAGACTTAGAGAACAAACTATTCTTATGTAAATGGAAAGGTGGGTGGTATGGAAAATTAAGATTAGGGTTACCATATGTGTACAAATACCTACTAAATACATTTATCAAAGAGACCGGCCATATAGCAAGGGAGGTCAATGGAGCACTCTGCAATAATTTACATGGGAAGAGTATCTGCACATGAATATATTACGTATGTGTGTGTGTGTGTGTGTGTGTGTGTGTGTGTATATGTGTGTGTGTAATGTACAAATGAACCAGATTGTATACACGTAGGACAAACAATATTCTAAACATTACCTCGATTTAAAAAGACTAAAAAATCGAAAAAGAAATAATGGAATATTAACTTATGGGTTTCTTTCCTAGCACATTCCATTCTAATTTACAACCTGGGAACGCGACTTCCAGAAATGTTGTGCTGCCCTAGAAACCAGTTTTGGGAACGGAGAAATGCTGCCGCCTTGTGGCCGTTTCCCCCAACAGCACCTTTAAAGCCAGTAGTAGTGGTCACTAAATATTCACACTCATTACAAGCCTGTAAATGTCACCTGTTGTCAAAAAAATCCTGGGGTCAAAAATCGACGAAAAATTCAAAACAGGGCAGCCTTCCCAGAAGACCACTTCAAGTGGTTTATTGTACTCACAGTTTTTTTCTGTTTTTGTGTAACAGAAAGAAAACAAAGCATGGAAAAAGGCTGAACATTAGGAATTATTAAAGACATGCAAATCCAAATTACAAAAACCTATCAGCTCACACCAGTCATAATGGCCATCAGCAAAAACTCTGCAAACAATAAATGCTGAAGGGGTTGTGGAGAAATGCGCACCCTCGTTTCTAAGTGGGACATGGTAAGAACCAGTAATGAAAACACAAAGGAGGTGCCTTGGTAAGGTAAATATTGAGCTACCATTCAATCAAGCATACCCACTGCTGGGCCTATCACCTGAGAAGATGAGAATCCAAAAGACACAGGGTGGCAATCCTGCACTCCAGCAATATTTACCACAGCCAACACTTGGAAGCAACAAAAATGTCTGTCAACAGAGGAAGGCACAAAGAAGAAGTGGTCCATGTACACAATGGAATATTACTCCAATAAAAAAATATATATACTTTCAATTTAGAAACCAAACGTAAGTAAGGAGACATCAGCTTTTGGGGGTTTGTCCGGGCACATTCCTCTCTAATATATAACCGAGGAACACCACTGGCAGGAAGGACCCCTTCCGTAATTCCCAGAATGGGGAAAGGAGAAATGCTGCCGCCCAATGGCCGATACCTGCAACAGCAGCTTTAAAACCTGTGCTCATGGTCACTTCATATGCACAAGTACTGGAGGGCTGTAAATGAAACCTGCCCTCAGAATGTCTTCAGGGAGGTAATGGCCAAAATATTTCAAAATGTGACACATACTTCAAGAAAACCATTTGAAGAGGTAAGCGCTACTCACAGCTTGAAAAAAAAGAGGACATGCCTGAAAGTTCAATTTCAAGGGATTATGAGATGCATGCAAATCCAACCTCAAAGAGGTGTCAGCTCACACCTGTCAGAATAAACATCAGCAGAAAAACTACAAACAATAAATGCTGAAAGGGTTGTGGACAAGGGCATACCCTCAAATTTAAGTGGAACATAACCTGGTAAGAGCCACTAATGAGAACAGAATGGAGACGCCTTTACAAGGTAAACATTTTGCTACCATATGATCCAACAGGCCCTCTCCTGGGCCTATAACCGAAGAAGACATAGTTGAAAGACACAGGCAGGCAAATGTGCATTTCAGCAGTGTTACAATAACCAAGACATGGAAGCAACCCAAAAGTCCATCAACAGGTGAGTGGACAAAGAAAAACCGGTCCACGTACAGATGGAATATTAGCCAAGGAAAACAATGACACAATGCCATTTGCATCACCGTAGATGAGTCTAGAAGTAATCACGCAACTTGTAGTAAGTCAGAAAGCGAAAGACACGTATCCTGTGATATCACTTATAGGTGTTACCTAAAAATTGATACCAGTGAAGATATTTCCACAGAGAAAGGCAATCACAGATTCATTAAACAAACTCATGGTTCACCAATGGAAAGGTGTGAGGATTGGATACATTAGGATGTCAGAGTTAACAGAGATATACAAACACAGGTGAAGTATATAATCACCAAAGACCTACGGAATACCAAGAGAAGACTACTCAACATTGTGTCATAACCTAAAATGGGAAAAGGATCCAAAGAAGAAAAGAGATAGGTATATGTGGAAAACAACCACATCTTGCACACCTAAAACAAGCAAAACATTGTAATCACACTTGCTGTGATAAACAATGAAAATTAAATTGAAAAAAAGAACAATATTTAGTGAGATATAAACTTAAGGGGCTTTTTCCTGGCCCATCCATTCTAATTTGCAGCCTAGAACAGGACTTCCATTGAGGCTCTGTTTCCCTAGTAACCAGATTTGGTTAATGAGAACTGCTGCCGCCTTGTGGCCGTTTCACACAACAGCAGCTCTAACTGCAGCTGTAATGGTTACTTGATAGTCAAAATACTTGCAGGCCTGTAAATGACACCTGTCCTCAAAACAATCCTTCGGTCGTAAATCGAGCAAAAATCTCAAAAGACATCCATATTTCAAAACGACAATTTCAAGAGGCATATTTTATGTACATTTTATATTCTGTCTCTTTTTTTTGTGATAGAAAAAGGCATGGAAAAACGCTCAACGTCAGGAATTAATAAAGCCATGCAAATCCAGTCTAGAAACACATTCCCCTCACAGCCGTCAGAAGGATCATCAGCAAAAAAGTCTACATAGTATAAATGCTGAAGGGGTTTTAGAGAACTGTGCACCCTCTAGCTGCTGATGGGATGTAACCTGGTAACAGCCAGTACAGAGAACAAAATGGAGGTGTGTTTAAAGGTAAAACTTGAGCTACTATGTGATCTGGTAGGCCCACTGATGGGCCTATCCGCTGAGTAGACCTGAATCGAAAAGACACAGGCTGGCAATCCTTCACTGCAGCAACATGTACCATAGCCAAGAGCTGGAAGAAACCAAAACGTCCATCAACAGAAAAATGCACCAAGAAGAAGTGGTCCATGTACACAATGGAATATTAGCCATGGAAAAGCATGGAACACTGCCGTTGGCACCAGCATAGAAGGATCTAGAGATAATCACCCTACCTGAAGTAAGAAAGAAAACGAAAGACAGATATCCTATTACATCACTTATAGGTGTTACCTAAAAATTGATAGCCATGAAATAATTTCCAAGAGAAGGACACTCATAGATTCAGAAAACCAAATTATGTTTAACCAAATGGAAAGGTGTAAGGAAGGTATGAATTAGGATATGGGGGTTAACAGACATGTAGTAATACATATGAAATATATAATCACAAAATACCTATGGAATGCTAAAAGAGGTGTACTCAACACTCTGTAATAACCTACACGGGAAAGGATCCAAAGATGAATAGATCAATACATTGATATAATGAACCAGATTCCGTACACCTAGAAAAAACACAGTATTTTTATCCAATTTGCTGTGATAATAAATAAAAACTAAATGTAAAAAACAAACAAGAAGTAAGGAGATATAAGCTCTTGGGAGTTTGCCGTGGCACATTCTGCTCTAATTTGCAGCTTACAAACACGATTTCCAGGAACCCTCTGTTGCCCAAAAGCCCAGAGTTGGAAATGTAGAAATGCTGCCGCCTTGTGGCCGTTTCCCACAAGAGCGGCTTTAAAACCACAGCTAACGGTCACTTAACATTCACAAGGACTCAGGACAGTAAAGGACAACTGCCCTCAAAAATTCACAACTGGCAAAATTTTCAAGGAGATAGTATGAAGAGGTAAATTTTACTCATTATTTTTCTAAAAACAAGGAAAATGGATAAAAGCTCAACAACATAAATTTTTAAACTCATGCAAATCTAGCCTACAAAAAGATTTCAACTCACACACGTCAACTACCATCAGCCAAAAGTCTACAAACAATAAATGCGGAAGGGGTTTTAGAGAACTGTGTACCCTCTAGCTGCTGGTGAGATGTAAAGTGATAAGAGCCAATAGTGAGAACAGAAAGGAGCTGTGTTTAAAAGTAAAAATTGAGCCAGCATTCCATTCAGCAGGCCCACCGCTGAGCCTCTCACCTGAAAATACCAGAGTCGAGAAGGCACAGGCTGCAACAGCTTCACTGCAGGAGTTTTCACAATAGCCAAGACACGGAAGCAACCAAAATGTCCATCAATGGATGAATGGATAAAGAAGAAGTGGTCCATGTACATAATGGAATATTAGCCATGCAAAACAGTGAAACACTGCTCGTTGAGGCACCATTTATGAGCCTAGATATAATCTCAGAACATGACGTAAGTCAGAAAGAAAAAGACATATAGTATGATATCACTTATAGGTGTTATCTAACAACTGACAAATATGATAGCATTTTCACAGAGAAAGAAACTCACAGACTTAGAGAACAAACTATTCTTATGTAAATGGAAAGGTGGGTGGTATGGAAAATTAAGATTAGGGTTACCATATGTGTACAAATACCTACTAAATACATTTATCAAAGAGACCGACCATATAGCAAGGGAGGTCAATGGAGCACTCTGCAATAATTTACATGGGAAGAGTATCTGCACATGAATATATTACGTATGTGTGTGTGTGTGTGTGTGTGTGTGTGTGTGTGTGTCTATATGTGTGTGTGTAATGTACAAATGAACCAGATTGTATACACGTAGGACAAACAATATTCTAAACATTACCTCGATTTAAAAAGACTAAAAAATCGAAAAAGAAATAATGGAATATTAACTTATGGGTTTTTTTCCTAGCACATTCCATTCTAATTTACAACCTGGGAACGCGACTTCCAGAAATGTTGTGCTGCCCTAGAAACCAGTTTTGGGAACGGAGAAATGCTGCCGCCTTGTGGCCGTTTCCCCCAACAGCACCTTTAAAGCCAGTAGTAGTGGTCACTAAATATTCACACTCATTACAAGCCTGTAAATGTCACCTGTTGTCAAAAAAATCCTGGGGTCAAAAATCGACGAAAAATTCAAAACAGGGCAGCCTTCCCAGAAGACCACTTCAAGTGGTTTATTGTACTCACAGTTTTTTTCTGTTTTTGTGTAACAGAAAGAAAACAAAGCATGGAAAAAGGCTGAACATTAGGAATTATTAAAGACATGCAAATCCAAATTACAAAAACCTATCAGCTCACACCAGTCATAATGGCCATCAGCAAAAACTCTGCAAACAATAAATGCTGAAGGGGTTGTGGAGAAATGCGCACCCTCGTTTCTAAGTGGGACATGGTAAGAACCAGTAATGAAAACACAAAGGAGGTGCCTTGGTAAGGTAAATATTGAGCTACCATTCAATCAAGCATACCCACTGCTGGGCCTATCACCTGAGAAGATGAGAATCCAAAAGACACAGGGTGGCAATCCTGCACTCCAGCAATATTTACCACAGCCAACACTTGGAAGCAACAAAAATGTCTGTCAACAGAGGAAGGCACAAAGAAGAAGTGGTCCATGTACACAATGGAATATTACTCCAATAAAAAAATATATATACTTTCAATTTAGAAACCAAACGTAAGTAAGGAGACATCAGCTTTTGGGGGTTTGTCCGGGCACATTCCTCTCTAATATATAACCGAGGAACACCACTGGCAGGAAGGACCCCTTCCGTAATTCCCAGAATGGGGAAAGGAGAAATGCTGCCGCCCAATGGCCGATACCTGCAACAGCAGCTTTAAAACCTGTGCTCATGGTCACTTCATATGCACAAGTACTGGAGGGCTGTAAATGAAACCTGCCCTCAGAATGTCTTCAGGGAGGTAATGGCCAAAATATTTCAAAATGTGACACATACTTCAAGAAAACCATTTGAAGAGGTAAGCGCTACTCACAGCTTGAAAAAAAAGAGGACATGCCTGAAAGTTCAATTTCAAGGGATTATGAGATGCATGCAAATCCAACCTCAAAGAGGTGTCAGCTCACACCTGTCAGAATAAACATCAGCAGAAAAACTACAAACAATAAATGCTGAAAGGGTTGTGGACAAGGGCATACCCTCAAATTTAAGTGGAACATAACCTGGTAAGAGCCACTAATGAGAACAGAATGGAGACGCCTTTACAAGGTAAACATTTTGCTACCATATGATCCAACAGGCCCTCTCCTGGGCCTATAACCGAAGAAGACATAGTTGAAAGACACAGGCAGGCAAATGTGCATTTCAGCAGTGTTACAATAACCAAGACATGGAAGCAACCCAAAAGTCCATCAACAGGTGAGTGGACAAAGAAAAACCGGTCCACGTACAGATGGAATATTAGCCAAGGAAAACAATGACACAATGCCATTTGCATCACCGTAGATGAGTCTAGAAGTAATCACGCAACTTGTAGTAAGTCAGAAAGCGAAAGACACGTATCCTGTGATATCACTTATAGGTGTTACCTAAAAATTGATACCAGTGAAGATATTTCCACAGAGAAAGGCAATCACAGATTCATTAAACAAACTCATGGTTCACCAATGGAAAGGTGTGAGGATTGGATACATTAGGATGTCAGAGTTAACAGAGATATACAAACACAGGTGAAGTATATAATCACCAAAGACCTACGGAATACCAAGAGAAGACTACTCAACATTGTGTCATAACCTAAAATGGGAAAAGGATCCAAAGAAGAAAAGAGATAGGTATATGTGGAAAACAACCACATCTTGCACACCTAAAACAAGCAAAACATTGTAATCACACTTGCTGTGATAAACAATGAAAATTAAATTGAAAAAAAGAACAATATTTAGTGAGATATAAACTTAAGGGGCTTTTTCCTGGCCCATCCATTCTAATTTGCAGCCTAGAACAGGACTTCCATTGAGGCTCTGTTTCCCTAGTAACCAGATTTGGTTAATGAGAACTGCTGCCGCCTTGTGGCCGTTTCACACAACAGCAGCTCTAACTGCAGCTGTAATGGTTACTTGATAGTCAAAATACTTGCAGGCCTGTAAATGACACCTGTCCTCAAAACAATCCTTCGGTCGTAAATCGAGCAAAAATCTCAAAAGACATCCATATTTCAAAACGACAATTTCAAGAGGCATATTTTATGTACATTTTATATTCTGTCTCTTTTTTTTGTGATAGAAAAAGGCATGGAAAAACGCTCAACGTCAGGAATTAATAAAGCCATGCAAATCCAGTCTAGAAACACATTCCCCTCACAGCCGTCAGAAGGATCATCAGCAAAAAAGTCTACATAGTATAAATGCTGAAGGGGTTTTAGAGAACTGTGTACCCTCTAGCTGCTGATGGGATGTAACCTGGTAACAGCCAGTACAGAGAACAAAATGGAGGTGTGTTTAAAGGTAAAACTTGAGCTACTATGTGATCTGGTAGGCCCACTGATGGGCCTAGCCGCTGAGTAGACCTGAATCGAAAAGACACAGGCTGGCAATCCTTCACTGCAGCAACATGTACCATAGCCAAGAGCTGGAAGAAACCAAAACGTCCATCAACAGAAAAATGCACCAAGAAGAAGTGGTCCATGTACACAATGGAATATTAGCCATGGAAAAGCATGGAACACTGCCGTTGGCACCAGCATAGAAGGATCTAGAGATAATCACCCTACCTGAAGTAAGAAAGAAAACGAAAGACAGATATCCTATTACATCACTTATAGGTGTTACCTAAAAATTGATAGCCATGAAATAATTTCCAAGAGAAGGACACTCATAGATTCAGAAAACCAAATTATGTTTAACCAAATGGAAAGGTGTAAGGAAGGTATGAATTAGGATATGGGGGTTAACAGACATGTAGTAATACATATGAAATATATAATCACAAAATACCTATGGAATGCTAAAAGAGGTGTACTCAACACTCTGTAATAACCTACACGGGAAAGGATCCAAAGATGAATAGATCAATACATTGATATAATGAACCAGATTCCGTACACCTAGAAAAAACACAGTATTTTTATCCAATTTGCTGTGATAATAAATAAAAACTAAATGTAAAAAACAAACAAGAAGTAAGGAGATATAAGCTCTTGGGAGTTTGCCGTGGCACATTCTGCTCTAATTTGCAGCTTACAAACACGATTTCCAGGAACCCTCTGTTGCCCAAAAGCCCAGAGTTGGAAATGTAGAAATGCTGCCGCCTTGTGGCCGTTTCCCACAAGAGCGGCTTTAAAACCACAGCTAACGGTCACTTAACATTCACAAGGACTCAGGACAGTAAAGGACAACTGCCCTCAAAAATTCACAACTGGCAAAATTTTCAAGGAGATAGTATGAAGAGGTAAATTTTACTCATTATTTTTCTAAAAACAAGGAAAATGGATAAAAGCTCAACAACATAAATTTTTAAACTCATGCAAATCTAGCCTACAAAAAGATTTCAACTCACACACGTCAACTACCATCAGCCAAAAGTCTACAAACAATAAATGCGGAAGGGGTTTTAGAGAACTGTGTACCCTCTAGCTGCTGGTGAGATGTAAAGTGATAAGAGCCAATAGTGAGAACAGAAAGGAGCTGTGTTTAAAAGTAAAAATTGAGCCAGCATTCCATTCAGCAGGCCCACCGCTGAGCCTCTCACCTGAAAATACCAGAGTCGAGAAGGCACAGGCTGCAACAGCTTCACTGCAGGAGTTTTCACAATAGCCAAGACACGGAAGCAACCAAAATGTCCATCAATGGATGAATGGATAAAGAAGAAGTGGTCCATGTACATAATGGAATATTAGCCATGCAAAACAGTGAAACACTGCTCGTTGAGGCACCATTTATGAGCCTAGATATAATCTCAGAACATGACGTAAGTCAGAAAGAAAAAGACATATAGTATGATATCACTTATAGGTGTTATCTAACAACTGACAAATATGATAGCATTTTCACAGAGAAAGAAACTCACAGACTTAGAGAACAAACTATTCTTATGTAAATGGAAAGGTGGGTGGTATGGAAAATTAAGATTAGGGTTACCATATGTGTACAAATACCTACTAAATACATTTATCAAAGAGACCGACCATATAGCAAGGGAGGTCAATGGAGCACTCTGCAATAATTTACATGGGAAGAGTATCTGCACATGAATATATTACGTATGTGTGTGTGTGTGTGTGTGTGTGTGTGTCTATATGTGTGTGTGTAATGTACAAATGAACCAGATTGTATACACGTAGGACAAACAATATTCTAAACATTACCTCGATTTAAAAAGACTAAAAAATCGAAAAAGAAATAATGGAATATTAACTTATGGGTTTCTTTCCTAGCACATTCCATTCTAATTTACAACCTGGGAACGCGACTTCCAGAAATGTTGTGCTGCCCTAGAAACCAGTTTTGGGAACGGAGAAATGCTGCCGCCTTGTGGCCGTTTCCCCCAACAGCACCTTTAAAGCCACTAGTAGTGGTCACTAAATATTCACACTCATTACAAGCCTGTAAATGTCACCTGTTGTCAAAAAAATCCTGGGGTCAAAAATCGACGAAAAATTCAAAACAGGGCAGCCTTCCCAGAAGACCACTTCAAGTGGTTTATTGTACTCACAGTTTTTTTCTGTTTTTGTGTAACAGAAAGAAAACAAAGCATGGAAAAAGGCTGAACATTAGGAATTATTAAAGACATGCAAATCCAAATTACAAAAACCTATCAGCTCACACCAGTCATAATGGCCATCAGCAAAAACTCTGCAAACAATAAATGCTGAAGGGGTTGTGGAGAAATGCGCACCCTCGTTTCTAAGTGGGACATGGTAAGAACCAGTAATGAAAACACAAAGGAGGTGCCTTGGTAAGGTAAATATTGAGCTACCATTCAATCAAGCATACCCACTGCTGGGCCTATCACCTGAGAGGATGAGAATCCAAAAGACACAGGGTGGCAATCCTGCACTCCAGCAATATTTACCACAGCCAACACTTGGAAGCAACAAAAATGTCTGTCAACAGAGGAAGGCACAAAGAAGAAGTGGTCCATGTACACAATGGAATATTACTCCAATAAAAAAATATATATACTTTCAATTTAGAAACCAAACGTAAGTAAGGAGACATCAGCTTTTGGGGGTTTGTCCGGGCACATTCCTCTCTAATATATAACCGAGGAACACCACTGGCAGGAAGGACCCCTTCCGTAATTCCCAGAATGGGGAAAGGAGAAATGCTGCCGCCCAATGGCCGATACCTGCAACAGCAGCTTTAAAACCTGTGCTCATGGTCACTTCATATGCACAAGTACTGGAGGGCTGTAAATGAAACCTGCCCTCAGAATGTCTTCAGGGAGGTAATGGCCAAAATATTTCAAAATGTGACACATACTTCAAGAAAACCATTTGAAGAGGTAAGCGCTACTCACAGCTTGAAAAAAAAGAGGACATGCCTGAAAGTTCAATTTCAAGGGATTATGAGATGCATGCAAATCCAACCTCAAAGAGGTGTCAGCTCACACCTGTCAGAATAAACATCAGCAGAAAAACTACAAACAATAAATGCTGAAAGGGTTGTGGACAAGGGCATACCCTCAAATTTAAGTGGAACATAACCTGGTAAGAGCCACTAATGAGAACAGAATGGAGACGCCTTTACAAGGTAAACATTTTGCTACCATATGATCCAACAGGCCCTCTCCTGGGCCTATAACCGAAGAAGACATAGTTGAAAGACACAGGCAGGCAAATGTGCATTTCAGCAGTGTTACAATAACCAAGACATGGAAGCAACCCAAAAGTCCATCAACAGGTGAGTGGACAAAGAAAAACCGGTCCACGTACAGATGGAATATTAGCCAAGGAAAACAATGACACAATGCCATTTGCATCACCGTAGATGAGTCTAGAAGTAATCACGCAACTTGTAGTAAGTCAGAAAGCGAAAGACACGTATCCTGTGATATCACTTATAGGTGTTACCTAAAAATTGATACCAGTGAAGATATTTCCACAGAGAAAGGCAATCACAGATTCATTAAACAAACTCATGGTTCACCAATGGAAAGGTGTGAGGATTGGATACATTAGGATGTCAGAGTTAACAGAGATATACAAACACAGGTGAAGTATATAATCACCAAAGACCTACGGAATACCAAGAGAAGACTACTCAACATTGTGTCATAACCTAAAATGGGAAAAGGATCCAAAGAAGAAAAGAGATAGGTATATGTGGAAAACAACCACATCTTGCACACCTAAAACAAGCAAAACATTGTAATCACACTTGCTGTGATAAACAATGAAAATTAAATTGAAAAAAAGAACAATATTTAGTGAGATATAAACTTAAGGGGCTTTTTCCTGGCCCATCCATTCTAATTTGCAGCCTAGAACAGGACTTCCATTGAGGCTCTGTTTCCCTAGTAACCAGATTTGGTTAATGAGAACTGCTGCCGCCTTGTGGCCGTTTCACACAACAGCAGCTCTAACTGCAGCTGTAATGGTTACTTGATAGTCAAAATACTTGCAGGCCTGTAAATGACACCTGTCCTCAAAACAATCCTTCGGTCGTAAATCGAGCAAAAATCTCAAAAGACATCCATATTTCAAAACGACAATTTCAAGAGGCATATTTTATGTACATTTTATATTCTGTCTCTTTTTTTTGTGATAGAAAAAGGCATGGAAAAACGCTCAACGTCAGGAATTAATAAAGCCATGCAAATCCAGTCTAGAAACACATTCCCCTCACAGCCGTCAGAAGGATCATCAGCAAAAAAGTCTACATAGTATAAATGCTGAAGGGGTTTTAGAGAACTGTGCACCCTCTAGCTGCTGATGGGATGTAACCTGGTAACAGCCAGTACAGAGAACAAAATGGAGGTGTGTTTAAAGGTAAAACTTGAGCTACTATGTGATCTGGTAGGCCCACTGATGGGCCTATCCGCTGAGTAGACCTGAATCGAAAAGACACAGGCTGGCAATCCTTCACTGCAGCAACATGTACCATAGCCAAGAGCTGGAAGAAACCAAAACGTCCATCAACAGAAAAATGCACCAAGAAGAAGTGGTCCATGTACACAATGGAATATTAGCCATGGAAAAGCATGGAACACTGCCGTTGGCACCAGCATAGAAGGATCTAGAGATAATCACCCTACCTGAAGTAAGAAAGAAAACGAAAGACAGATATCCTATTACATCACTTATAGGTGTTACCTAAAAATTGATAGCCATGAAATAATTTCCAAGAGAAGGACACTCATAGATTCAGAAAACCAAATGGAAAGGTGTAAGGAAGGTATGAATTAGGATATGGGGGTTAACAGACATGTAGTAATACATATGAAATATATAATCACAAAATACCTATGGAATGCTAAAAGAGGTGTACTCAACACTCTGTAATAACCTACACGGGAAAGGATCCAAAGATGAATAGATCAATACATTGATATAATGAACCAGATTCCGTACACCTAGAAAAAACACAGTATTTTTATCCAATTTGCTGTGATAATAAATAAAAACTAAATGTAAAAAACAAACAAGAAGTAAGGAGATATAAGCTCTTGGGAGTTTGCCGTGGCACATTCTGCTCTAATTTGCAGCTTACAAACACGATTTCCAGGAACCCTCTGTTGCCCAAAAGCCCAGAGTTGGAAATGTAGAAATGCTGCCACCTTGTGGCTGTTTCCCACAAGAGCGGCTTTAAAACCACAGCTAACGGTCACTTAACATTCACAAGGACTCAGGACAGTAAAGGACAACTGCCCTCAAAAATTCACAACTGGCAAAATTTTCAAGGAGATAGTATGAAGAGGTAAATTTTACTCATTATTTTTCTAAAAACAAGGAAAATGGATAAAAGCTCAACAACATAAATTTTTAAACTCATGCAAATCTAGCCTACAAAAAGATTTCAACTCACACACGTCAACTACCATCAGCCAAAAGTCTACAAACAATAAATGCGGAAGGGGTTTTAGAGAACTGTGTACCCTCTAGCTGCTGGTGAGATGTAAAGTGATAAGAGCCAATAGTGAGAACAGAAAGGAGCTGTGTTTAAAAGTAAAAATTGAGCCAGCATTCCATTCAGCAGGCCCACCGCTGAGCCTCTCACCTGAAAATACCAGAGTCGAGAAGGCACAGGCTGCAACAGCTTCACTGCAGGAGTTTTCACAATAGCCAAGACACGGAAGCAACCAAAATGTCCATCAATGGATGAATGGATAAAGAAGAAGTGGTCCATGTACATAATGGAATATTAGCCATGCAAAACAGTGAAACACTGCTCGTTGAGGCACCATTTATGAGCCTAGATATAATCTCAGAACATGACGTAAGTCAGAAAGAAAAAGACATATAGTATGATATCACTTATAGGTGTTATCTAACAACTGACAAATATGATAGCATTTTCACAGAGAAAGAAACTCACAGACTTAGAGAACAAACTATTCTTATGTAAATGGAAAGGTGGGTGGTATGGAAAATTAAGATTAGGGTTACCATATGTGTACAAATACCTACTAAATACATTTATCAAAGAGACCGACCATATAGCAAGGGAGGTCAATGGAGCACTCTGCAATAATTTACATGGGAAGAGTATCTGCACATGAATATATTACGTATGTGTGTGTGTGTGTGTGTGTGTGTGTGTGTCTATATGTGTGTGTGTAATGTACAAATGAACCAGATTGTATACACGTAGGACAAACAATATTCTAAACATTACCTCGATTTAAAAAGACTAAAAAATCGAAAAAGAAATAATGGAATATTAACTTATGGGTTTCTTTCCTAGCACATTCCATTCTAATTTACAACCTGGGAACGCGACTTCCAGAAATGTTGTGCTGCCCTAGAAACCAGTTTTGGGAACGGAGAAATGCTGCCGCCTTGTGGCCGTTTCCCCCAACAGCACCTTTAAAGCCACTAGTAGTGGTCACTAAATATTCACACTCATTACAAGCCTGTAAATGTCACCTGTTGTCAAAAAAATCCTGGGGTCAAAAATCGACGAAAAATTCAAAACAGGGCAGCCTTCCCAGAAGACCACTTCAAGTGGTTTATTGTACTCACAGTTTTTTTCTGTTTTTGTGTAACAGAAAGAAAACAAAGCATGGAAAAAGGCTGAACATTAGGAATTATTAAAGACATGCAAATCCAAATTACAAAAACCTATCAGCTCACACCAGTCATAATGGCCATCAGCAAAAACTCTGCAAACAATAAATGCTGAAGGGGTTGTGGAGAAATGCGCACCCTCGTTTCTAAGTGGGACATGGTAAGAACCAGTAATGAAAACACAAAGGAGGTGCCTTGGTAAGGTAAATATTGAGCTACCATTCAATCAAGCATACCCACTGCTGGGCCTATCACCTGAGAAGATGAGAATCCAAAAGACACAGGGTGGCAATCCTGCACTCCAGCAATATTTACCACAGCCAACACTTGGAAGCAACAAAAATGTCTGTCAACAGAGGAAGGCACAAAGAAGAAGTGGTCCATGTACACAATGGAATATTACTCCAATAAAAAAATATATATACTTTCAATTTAGAAACCAAACGTAAGTAAGGAGACATCAGCTTTTGGGGGTTTGTCCGGGCACATTCCTCTCTAATATATAACCGAGGAACACCACTGGCAGGAAGGACCCCTTCCGTAATTCCCAGAATGGGGAAAGGAGAAATGCTGCCGCCCAATGGCCGATACCTGCAACAGCAGCTTTAAAACCTGTGCTCATGGTCACTTCATATGCACAAGTACTGGAGGGCTGTAAATGAAACCTGCCCTCAGAATGTCTTCAGGGAGGTAATGGCCAAAATATTTCAAAATGTGACACATACTTCAAGAAAACCATTTGAAGAGGTAAGCGCTACTCACAGCTTGAAAAAAAAGAGGACATGCCTGAAAGTTCAATTTCAAGGGATTATGAGATGCATGCAAATCCAACCTCAAAGAGGTGTCAGCTCACACCTGTCAGAATAAACATCAGCAGAAAAACTACAAACAATAAATGCTGAAAGGGTTGTGGACAAGGGCATACCCTCAAATTTAAGTGGAACATAACCTGGTAAGAGCCACTAATGAGAACAGAATGGAGACGCCTTTACAAGGTAAACATTTTGCTACCATATGATCCAACAGGCCCTCTCCTGGGCCTATAACCGAAGAAGACATAGTTGAAAGACACAGGCAGGCAAATGTGCATTTCAGCAGTGTTACAATAACCAAGACATGGAAGCAACCCAAAAGTCCATCAACAGGTGAGTGGACAAAGAAAAACCGGTCCACGTACAGATGGAATATTAGCCAAGGAAAACAATGACACAATGCCATTTGCATCACCGTAGATGAGTCTAGAAGTAATCACGCAACTTGTAGTAAGTCAGAAAGCGAAAGACACGTATCCTGTGATATCACTTATAGGTGTTACCTAAAAATTGATACCAGTGAAGATATTTCCACAGAGAAAGGCAATCACAGATTCATTAAACAAACTCATGGTTCACCAATGGAAAGGTGTGAGGATTGGATACATTAGGATGTCAGAGTTAACAGAGATATACAAACACAGGTGAAGTATATAATCACCAAAGACCTACGGAATACCAAGAGAAGACTACTCAACATTGTGTCATAACCTAAAATGGGAAAAGGATCCAAAGAAGAAAAGAGATAGGTATATGTGGAAAACAACCACATCTTGCACACCTAAAACAAGCAAAACATTGTAATCACACTTGCTGTGATAAACAATGAAAATTAAATTGAAAAAAAGAACAATATTTAGTGAGATATAAACTTAAGGGGCTTTTTCCTGGCCCATCCATTCTAATTTGCAGCCTAGAACAGGACTTCCATTGAGGCTCTGTTTCCCTAGTAACCAGATTTGGTTAATGAGAACTGCTGCCGCCTTGTGGCCGTTTCACACAACAGCAGCTCTAACTGCAGCTGTAATGGTTACTTGATAGTCAAAATACTTGCAGGCCTGTAAATGACACCTGTCCTCAAAACAATCCTTCGGTCGTAAATCGAGCAAAAATCTCAAAAGACATCCATATTTCAAAACGACAATTTCAAGAGGCATATTTTATGTACATTTTATATTCTGTCTCTTTTTTTTGTGATAGAAAAAGGCATGGAAAAACGCTCAACGTCAGGAATTAATAAAGCCATGCAAATCCAGTCTAGAAACACATTCCCCTCACAGCCGTCAGAAGGATCATCAGCAAAAAAGTCTACATAGTATAAATGCTGAAGGGGTTTTAGAGAACTGTGCACCCTCTAGCTGCTGATGGGATGTAACCTGGTAACAGCCAGTACAGAGAACAAAATGGAGGTGTGTTTAAAGGTAAAACTTGAGCTACTATGTGATCTGGTAGGCCCACTGATGGGCCTATCCGCTGAGTAGACCTGAATCGAAAAGACACAGGCTGGCAATCCTTCACTGCAGCAACATGTACCATAGCCAAGAGCTGGAAGAAACCAAAACGTCCATCAACAGAAAAATGCACCAAGAAGAAGTGGTCCATGTACACAATGGAATATTAGCCATGGAAAAGCATGGAACACTGCCGTTGGCACCAGCATAGAAGGATCTAGAGATAATCACCCTACCTGAAGTAAGAAAGAAAACGAAAGACAGATATCCTATTACATCACTTATAGGTGTTACCTAAAAATTGATAGCCATGAAATAATTTCCAAGAGAAGGACACTCATAGATTCAGAAAACCAAATTATGTTTAACCAAATGGAAAGGTGTAAGGAAGGTATGAATTAGGATATGGGGGTTAACAGACATGTAGTAATACATATGAAATATATAATCACAAAATACCTATGGAATGCTAAAAGAGGTGTACTCAACACTCTGTAATAACCTACACGGGAAAGGATCCAAAGATGAATAGATCAATACATTGATATAATGAACCAGATTCCGTACACCTAGAAAAAACACAGTATTTTTATCCAATTTGCTGTGATAATAAATAAAAACTAAATGTAAAAAACAAACAAGAAGTAAGGAGATATAAGCTCTTGGGAGTTTGCCGTGGCACATTCTGCTCTAATTTGCAGCTTACAAACACGATTTCCAGGAACCCTCTGTTGCCCAAAAGCCCAGAGTTGGAAATGTAGAAATGCTGCCGCCTTGTGGCCGTTTCCCACAAGAGCGGCTTTAAAACCACAGCTAACGGTCACTTAACATTCACAAGGACTCAGGACAGTAAAGGACAACTGCCCTCAAAAATTCACAACTGGCAAAATTTTCAAGGAGATAGTATGAAGAGGTAAATTTTACTCATTATTTTTCTAAAAACAAGGAAAATGGATAAAAGCTCAACAACATAAATTTTTAAACTCATGCAAATCTAGCCTACAAAAAGATTTCAACTCACACACGTCAACTACCATCAGCCAAAAGTCTACAAACAATAAATGCGGAAGGGGTTTTAGAGAACTGTGTACCCTCTAGCTGCTGGTGAGATGTAAAGTGATAAGAGCCAATAGTGAGAACAGAAAGGAGCTGTGTTTAAAAGTAAAAATTGAGCCAGCATTCCATTCAGCAGGCCCACCGCTGAGCCTCTCACCTGAAAATACCAGAGTCGAGAAGGCACAGGCTGCAACAGCTTCACTGCAGGAGTTTTCACAATAGCCAAGACACGGAAGCAACCAAAATGTCCATCAATGGATGAATGGATAAAGAAGAAGTGGTCCATGTACATAATGGAATATTAGCCATGCAAAACAGTGAAACACTGCTCGTTGAGGCACCATTTATGAGCCTAGATATAATCTCAGAACATGACGTAAGTCAGAAAGAAAAAGACATATAGTATGATATCACTTATAGGTGTTATCTAACAACTGACAAATATGATAGCATTTTCACAGAGAAAGAAACTCACAGACTTAGAGAACAAACTATTCTTATGTAAATGGAAAGGTGGGTGGTATGGAAAATTAAGATTAGGGTTACCATATGTGTACAAATACCTACTAAATACATTTATCAAAGAGACCGACCATATAGCAAGGGAGGTCAATGGAGCACTCTGCAATAATTTACATGGGAAGAGTATCTGCACATGAATATATTACGTATGTGTGTGTGTGTGTGTGTGTGTGTGTGTGTGTGTCTATATGTGTGTGTGTAATGTACAAATGAACCAGATTGTATACACGTAGGACAAACAATATTCTAAACATTACCTCGATTTAAAAAGACTAAAAAATCGAAAAAGAAATAATGGAATATTAACTTATGGGTTTTTTTCCTAGCACATTCCATTCTAATTTACAACCTGGGAACGCGACTTCCAGAAATGTTGTGCTGCCCTAGAAACCAGTTTTGGGAACGGAGAAATGCTGCCGCCTTGTGGCCGTTTCCCCCAACAGCACCTTTAAAGCCAGTAGTAGTGGTCACTAAATATTCACACTCATTACAAGCCTGTAAATGTCACCTGTTGTCAAAAAAATCCTGGGGTCAAAAATCGACGAAAAATTCAAAACAGGGCAGCCTTCCCAGAAGACCACTTCAAGTGGTTTATTGTACTCACAGTTTTTTTCTGTTTTTGTGTAACGGAAAGAAAACAAAGCATGGAAAAAGGCTGAACATTAGGAATTATTAAAGACATGCAAATCCAAATTACAAAAACCTATCAGCTCACACCAGTCATAATGGCCATCAGCAAAAACTCTGCAAACAATAAATGCTGAAGGGGTTGTGGAGAAATGCGCACCCTCGTTTCTAAGTGGGACATGGTAAGAACCAGTAATGAAAACACAAAGGAGGTGCCTTGGTAAGGTAAATATTGAGCTACCATTCAATCAAGCATACCCACTGCTGGGCCTATCACCTGAGAGGATGAGAATCCAAAAGACACAGGGTGGCAATCCTGCACTCCAGCAATATTTACCACAGCCAACACTTGGAAGCAACAAAAATGTCTGTCAACAGAGGAAGGCACAAAGAAGAAGTGGTCCATGTACACAATGGAATATTACTCCAATAAAAAAATATATATACTTTCAATTTAGAAACCAAACGTAAGTAAGGAGACATCAGCTTTTGGGGGTTTGTCCGGGCACATTCCTCTCTAATATATAACCGAGGAACACCACTGGCAGGAAGGACCCCTTCCGTAATTCCCAGAATGGGGAAAGGAGAAATGCTGCCACCCAATGGCCGATACCTGCAACAGCAGCTTTAAAACCTGTGCTCATGGTCACTTCATATGCACAAGTACTGGAGGGCTGTAAATGAAACCTGCCCTCAGAATGTCTTCAGGGAGGTAATGGCCAAAATATTTCAAAATGTGACACATACTTCAAGAAAACCATTTGAAGAGGTAAGCGCTACTCACAGCTTGAAAAAAAAGAGGACATGCCTGAAAGTTCAATTTCAAGGGATTATGAGATGCATGCAAATCCAACCTCAAAGAGGTGTCAGCTCACACCTGTCAGAATAAACATCAGCAGAAAAACTACAAACAATAAATGCTGAAAGGGTTGTGGACAAGGGCATACCCTCAAATTTAAGTGGAACATAACCTGGTAAGAGCCACTAATGAGAACAGAATGGAGACGCCTTTACAAGGTAAACATTTTGCTACCATATGATCCAACAGGCCCTCTCCTGGGCCTATAACCGAAGAAGACATAGTTGAAAGACACAGGCAGGCAAATGTGCATTTCAGCAGTGTTACAATAACCAAGACATGGAAGCAACCCAAAAGTCCATCAACAGGTGAGTGGACAAAGAAAAACCGGTCCACGTACAGATGGAATATTAGCCAAGGAAAACAATGACACAATGCCATTTGCATCACCGTAGATGAGTCTAGAAGTAATCACGCAACTTGTAGTAAGTCAGAAAGCGAAAGACACGTATCCTGTGATATCACTTATAGGTGTTACCTAAAAATTGATACCAGTGAAGATATTTCCACAGAGAAAGGCAATCACAGATTCATTAAACAAACTCATGGTTCACCAATGGAAAGGTGTGAGGATTGGATACATTAGGATGTCAGAGTTAACAGAGATATACAAACACAGGTGAAGTATATAATCACCAAAGACCTACGGAATACCAAGAGAAGACTACTCAACATTGTGTCATAACCTAAAATGGGAAAAGGATCCAAAGAAGAAAAGAGATAGGTATATGTGGAAAACAACCACATCTTGCACACCTAAAACAAGCAAAACATTGTAATCACACTTGCTGTGATAAACAATGAAAATTAAATTGAAAAAAAGAACAATATTTAGTGAGATATAAACTTAAGGGGCTTTTTCCTGGCCCATCCATTCTAATTTGCAGCCTAGAACAGGACTTCCATTGAGGCTCTGTTTCCCTAGTAACCAGATTTGGTTAATGAGAACTGCTGCCGCCTTGTGGCCGTTTCACACAACAGCAGCTCTAACTGCAGCTGTAATGGTTACTTGATAGTCAAAATACTTGCAGGCCTGTAAATGACACCTGTCCTCAAAACAATCCTTCGGTCGTAAATCGAGCAAAAATCTCAAAAGACATCCATATTTCAAAACGACAATTTCAAGAGGCATATTTTATGTACATTTTATATTCTGTCTCTTTTTTTTGTGATAGAAAAAGGCATGGAAAAACGCTCAACGTCAGGAATTAATAAAGCCATGCAAATCCAGTCTAGAAACACATTCCCCTCACAGCCGTCAGAAGGATCATCAGCAAAAAAGTCTACATAGTATAAATGCTGAAGGGGTTTTAGAGAACTGTGCACCCTCTAGCTGCTGATGGGATGTAACCTGGTAACAGCCAGTACAGAGAACAAAATGGAGGTGTGTTTAAAGGTAAAACTTGAGCTACTATGTGATCTGGTAGGCCCACTGATGGGCCTAGCCGCTGAGTAGACCTGAATCGAAAAGACACAGGCTGGCAATCCTTCACTGCAGCAACATGTACCATAGCCAAGAGCTGGAAGAAACCAAAACGTCCATCAACAGAAAAATGCACCAAGAAGAAGTGGTCCATGTACACAATGGAATATTAGCCATGGAAAAGCATGGAACACTGCCGTTGGCACCAGCATAGAAGGATCTAGAGATAATCACCCTACCTGAAGTAAGAAAGAAAACGAAAGACAGATATCCTATTACATCACTTATAGGTGTTACCTAAAAATTGATAGCCATGAAATAATTTCCAAGAGAAGGACACTCATAGATTCAGAAAACCAAATTATGTTTAACCAAATGGAAAGGTGTAAGGAAGGTATGAATTAGGATATGGGGGTTAACAGACATGTAGTAATACATATGAAATATATAATCACAAAATACCTATGGAATGCTAAAAGAGGTGTACTCAACACTCTGTAATAACCTACACGGGAAAGGATCCAAAGATGAATAGATCAATACATTGATATAATGAACCAGATTCCGTACACCTAGAAAAAACACAGTATTTTTATCCAATTTGCTGTGATAATAAATAAAAACTAAATGTAAAAAACAAACAAGAAGTAAGGAGATATAAGCTCTTGGGAGTTTGCCATGGCACATTCTGCTCTAATTTGCAGCTTACAAACACGATTTCCAGGAACCCTCTGTTGCCCAAAAGCCCAGAGTTGGAAATGTAGAAATGCTGCCGCCTTGTGGCCGTTTCCCACAAGAGCGGCTTTAAAACCACAGCTAACGGTCACTTAACATTCACAAGGACTCAGGACAGTAAAGGACAACTGCCCTCAAAAATTCACAACTGGCAAAATTTTCAAGGAGATAGTATGAAGAGGTAAATTTTACTCATTATTTTTCTAAAAACAAGGAAAATGGATAAAAGCTCAACAACATAAATTTTTAAACTCATGCAAATCTAGCCTACAAAAAGATTTCAACTCACACACGTCAACTACCATCAGCCAAAAGTCTACAAACAATAAATGCGGAAGGGGTTTTAGAGAACTGTGTACCCTCTAGCTGCTGGTGAGATGTAAAGTGATAAGAGCCAATAGTGAGAACAGAAAGGAGCTGTGTTTAAAAGTAAAAATTGAGCCAGCATTCCATTCAGCAGGCCCACCGCTGAGCCTCTCACCTGAAAATACCAGAGTCGAGAAGGCACAGGCTGCAACAGCTTCACTGCAGGAGTTTTCACAATAGCCAAGACACGGAAGCAACCAAAATGTCCATCAATGGATGAATGGATAAAGAAGAAGTGGTCCATGTACATAATGGAATATTAGCCATGCAAAACAGTGAAACACTGCTCGTTGAGGCACCATTTATGAGCCTAGATATAATCTCAGAACATGACGTAAGTCAGAAAGAAAAAGACATATAGTATGATATCACTTATAGGTGTTATCTAACAACTGACAAATATGATAGCATTTTCACAGAGAAAGAAACTCACAGACTTAGAGAACAAACTATTCTTATGTAAATGGAAAGGTGGGTGGTATGGAAAATTAAGATTAGGGTTACCATATGTGTACAAATACCTACTAAATACATTTATCAAAGAGACCGACCATATAGCAAGGGAGGTCAATGGAGCACTCTGCAATAATTTACATGGGAAGAGTATCTGCACATGAATATATTACGTATGTGTGTGTGTGTGTGTGTGTGTGTGTGTGTGTCTATATGTGTGTGTGTAATGTACAAATGAACCAGATTGTATACACGTAGGACAAACAATATTCTAAACATTACCTCGATTTAAAAAGACTAAAAAATCGAAAAAGAAATAATGGAATATTAACTTATGGGTTTCTTTCCTAGCACATTCCATTCTAATTTACAACCTGGGAACGCGACTTCCAGAAATGTTGTGCTGCCCTAGAAACCAGTTTTGGGAACGGAGAAATGCTGCCGCCTTGTGGCCGTTTCCCCCAACAGCACCTTTAAAGCCACTAGTAGTGGTCACTAAATATTCACACTCATTACAAGCCTGTAAATGTCACCTGTTGTCAAAAAAATCCTGGGGTCAAAAATCGACGAAAAATTCAAAACAGGGCAGCCTTCCCAGAAGACCACTTCAAGTGGTTTATTGTACTCACAGTTTTTTTCTGTTTTTGTGTAACAGAAAGAAAACAAAGCATGGAAAAAGGCTGAACATTAGGAATTATTAAAGACATGCAAATCCAAATTACAAAAACCTATCAGCTCACACCAGTCATAATGGCCATCAGCAAAAACTCTGCAAACAATAAATGCTGAAGGGGTTGTGGAGAAATGCGCACCCTCGTTTCTAAGTGGGACATGGTAAGAACCAGTAATGAAAACACAAAGGAGGTGCCTTGGTAAGGTAAATATTGAGCTACCATTCAATCAAGCATACCCACTGCTGGGCCTATCACCTGAGAAGATGAGAATCCAAAAGACACAGGGTGGCAATCCTGCACTCCAGCAATATTTACCACAGCCAACACTTGGAAGCAACAAAAATGTCTGTCAACAGAGGAAGGCACAAAGAAGAAGTGGTCCATGTACACAATGGAATATTACTCCAATAAAAAAATATATATACTTTCAATTTAGAAACCAAACGTAAGTAAGGAGACATCAGCTTTTGGGGGTTTGTCCGGGCACATTCCTCTCTAATATATAACCGAGGAACACCACTGGCAGGAAGGACCCCTTCCGTAATTCCCAGAATGGGGAAAGGAGAAATGCTGCCGCCCAATGGCCGATACCTGCAACAGCAGCTTTAAAACCTGTGCTCATGGTCACTTCATATGCACAAGTACTGGAGGGCTGTAAATGAAACCTGCCCTCAGAATGTCTTCAGGGAGGTAATGGCCAAAATATTTCAAAATGTGACACATACTTCAAGAAAACCATTTGAAGAGGTAAGCGCTACTCACAGCTTGAAAAAAAAGAGGACATGCCTGAAAGTTCAATTTCAAGGGATTATGAGATGCATGCAAATCCAACCTCAAAGAGGTGTCAGCTCACACCTGTCAGAATAAACATCAGCAGAAAAACTACAAACAATAAATGCTGAAAGGGTTGTGGACAAGGGCATACCCTCAAATTTAAGTGGAACATAACCTGGTAAGAGCCACTAATGAGAACAGAATGGAGACGCCTTTACAAGGTAAACATTTTGCTACCATATGATCCAACAGGCCCTCTCCTGGGCCTATAACCGAAGAAGACATAGTTGAAAGACACAGGCAGGCAAATGTGCATTTCAGCAGTGTTACAATAACCAAGACATGGAAGCAACCCAAAAGTCCATCAACAGGTGAGTGGACAAAGAAAAACCGGTCCACGTACAGATGGAATATTAGCCAAGGAAAACAATGACACAATGCCATTTGCATCACCGTAGATGAGTCTAGAAGTAATCACGCAACTTGTAGTAAGTCAGAAAGCGAAAGACACGTATCCTGTGATATCACTTATAGGTGTTACCTAAAAATTGATACCAGTGAAGATATTTCCACAGAGAAAGGCAATCACAGATTCATTAAACAAACTCATGGTTCACCAATGGAAAGGTGTGAGGATTGGATACATTAGGATGTCAGAGTTAACAGAGATATACAAACACAGGTGAAGTATATAATCACCAAAGACCTACGGAATACCAAGAGAAGACTACTCAACATTGTGTCATAACCTAAAATGGGAAAAGGATCCAAAGAAGAAAAGAGATAGGTATATGTGGAAAACAACCACATCTTGCACACCTAAAACAAGCAAAACATTGTAATCACACTTGCTGTGATAAACAATGAAAATTAAATTGAAAAAAAGAACAATATTTAGTGAGATATAAACTTAAGGGGCTTTTTCCTGGCCCATCCATTCTAATTTGCAGCCTAGAACAGGACTTCCATTGAGGCTCTGTTTCCCTAGTAACCAGATTTGGTTAATGAGAACTGCTGCCGCCTTGTGGCCGTTTCACACAACAGCAGCTCTAACTGCAGCTGTAATGGTTACTTGATAGTCAAAATACTTGCAGGCCTGTAAATGACACCTGTCCTCAAAACAATCCTTCGGTCGTAAATCGAGCAAAAATCTCAAAAGACATCCATATTTCAAAACGACAATTTCAAGAGGCATATTTTATGCACATTTTATATTCTGTCTCTTTTTTTTGTGATAGAAAAAGGCATGGAAAAACGCTCAACGTCAGGAATTAATAAAGCCATGCAAATCCAGTCTAGAAACACATTCCCCTCACAGCCGTCAGAAGGATCATCAGCAAAAAAGTCTACATAGTATAAATGCTGAAGGGGTTTTAGAGAACTGTGCACCCTCTAGCTGCTGATGGGATGTAACCTGGTAACAGCCAGTACAGAGAACAAAATGGAGGTGTGTTTAAAGGTAAAACTTGAGCTACTATGTGATCTGGTAGGCCCACTGATGGGCCTAGCCGCTGAGTAGACCTGAATCGAAAAGACACAGGCTGGCAATCCTTCACTGCAGCAACATGTACCATAGCCAAGAGCTGGAAGAAACCAAAACGTCCATCAACAGAAAAATGCACCAAGAAGAAGTGGTCCATGTACACAATGGAATATTAGCCATGGAAAAGCATGGAACACTGCCGTTGGCACCAGCATAGAAGGATCTAGAGATAATCACCCTACCTGAAGTAAGAAAGAAAACGAAAGACAGATATCCTATTACATCACTTATAGGTGTTACCTAAAAATTGATAGCCATGAAATAATTTCCAAGAGAAGGACACTCATAGATTCAGAAAACCAAATTATGTTTAACCAAATGGAAAGGTGTAAGGAAGGTATGAATTAGGATATGGGGGTTAACAGACATGTAGTAATACATATGAAATATATAATCACAAAATACCTATGGAATGCTAAAAGAGGTGTACTCAACACTCTGTAATAACCTACACGGGAAAGGATCCAAAGATGAATAGATCAATACATTGATATAATGAACCAGATTCCGTACACCTAGAAAAAACACAGTATTTTTATCCAATTTGCTGTGATAATAAATAAAAACTAAATGTAAAAAACAAACAAGAAGTAAGGAGATATAAGCTCTTGGGAGTTTGCCGTGGCACATTCTGCTCTAATTTGCAGCTTACAAACACGATTTCCAGGAACCCTCTGTTGCCCAAAAGCCCAGAGTTGGAAATGTAGAAATGCTGCCGCCTTGTGGCCGTTTCCCACAAGAGCGGCTTTAAAACCACAGCTAACGGTCACTTAACATTCACAAGGACTCAGGACAGTAAAGGACAACTGCCCTCAAAAATTCACAACTGGCAAAATTTTCAAGGAGATAGTATGAAGAGGTAAATTTTACTCATTATTTTTCTAAAAACAAGGAAAATGGATAAAAGCTCAACAACATAAATTTTTAAACTCATGCAAATCTAGCCTACAAAAAGATTTCAACTCACACACGTCAACTACCATCAGCCAAAAGTCTACAAACAATAAATGCGGAAGGGGTTTTAGAGAACTGTGTACCCTCTAGCTGCTGGTGAGATGTAAAGTGATAAGAGCCAATAGTGAGAACAGAAAGGAGCTGTGTTTAAAAGTAAAAATTGAGCCAGCATTCCATTCAGCAGGCCCACCGCTGAGCCTCTCACCTGAAAATACCAGAGTCGAGAAGGCACAGGCTGCAACAGCTTCACTGCAGGAGTTTTCACAATAGCCAAGACACGGAAGCAACCAAAATGTCCATCAATGGATGAATGGATAAAGAAGAAGTGGTCCATGTACATAATGGAATATTAGCCATGCAAAACAGTGAAACACTGCTCGTTGAGGCACCATTTATGAGCCTAGATATAATCTCAGAACATGACGTAAGTCAGAAAGAAAAAGACATATAGTATGATATCACTTATAGGTGTTATCTAACAACTGACAAATATGATAGCATTTTCACAGAGAAAGAAACTCACAGACTTAGAGAACAAACTATTCTTATGTAAATGGAAAGGTGGGTGGTATGGAAAATTAAGATTAGGGTTACCATATGTGTACAAATACCTACTAAATACATTTATCAAAGAGACCGACCATATAGCAAGGGAGGTCAATGGAGCACTCTGCAATAATTTACATGGGAAGAGTATCTGCACATGAATATATTACGTATGTGTGTGTGTGTGTGTGTGTGTGTGTGTGTGTCTATATGTGTGTGTGTAATGTACAAATGAACCAGATTGTATACACGTAGGACAAACAATATTCTAAACATTACCTCGATTTAAAAAGACTAAAAAATCGAAAAAGAAATAATGGAATATTAACTTATGGGTTTCTTTCCTAGCACATTCCATTCTAATTTACAACCTGGGAACGCGACTTCCAGAAATGTTGTGCTGCCCTAGAAACCAGTTTTGGGAACGGAGAAATGCTGCCGCCTTGTGGCCGTTTCCCCCAACAGCACCTTTAAAGCCACTAGTAGTGGTCACTAAATATTCACACTCATTACAAGCCTGTAAATGTCACCTGTTGTCAAAAAAATCCTGGGGTCAAAAATCGACGAAAAATTCAAAACAGGGCAGCCTTCCCAGAAGACCACTTCAAGTGGTTTATCGTACTCACAGTTTTTTTCTGTTTTTGTGTAACAGAAAGAAAACAAAGCATGGAAAAAGGCTGAACATTAGGAATTATTAAAGACATGCAAATCCAAATTACAAAAACCTATCAGCTCACACCAGTCATAATGGCCATCAGCAAAAACTCTGCAAACAATAAATGCTGAAGGGGTTGTGGAGAAATGCGCACCCTCGTTTCTAAGTGGGACATGGTAAGAACCAGTAATGAAAACACAAAGGAGGTGCCTTGGTAAGGTAAATATTGAGCTACCATTCAATCAAGCATACCCACTGCTGGGCCTATCACCTGAGAAGATGAGAATCCAAAAGACACAGGGTGGCAATCCTGCACTCCAGCAATATTTACCACAGCCAACACTTGGAAGCAACAAAAATGTCTGTCAACAGAGGAAGGCACAAAGAAGAAGTGGTCCATGTACACAATGGAATATTACTCCAATAAAAAAATATATATACTTTCAATTTAGAAACCAAACGTAAGTAAGGAGACATCAGCTTTTGGGGGTTTGTCCGGGCACATTCCTCTCTAATATATAACCGAGGAACACCACTGGCAGGAAGGACCCCTTCCGTAATTCCCAGAATGGGGAAAGGAGAAATGCTGCCGCCCAATGGCCGATACCTGCAACAGCAGCTTTAAAACCTGTGCTCATGGTCACTTCATATGCACAAGTACTGGAGGGCTGTAAATGAAACCTGCCCTCAGAATGTCTTCAGGGAGGTAATGGCCAAACTATTTCAAAATGTGACACATACTTCAAGAAAACCATTTGAAGAGGTAAGCGCTACTCACAGCTTGAAAAAAAAGAGGACATGCCTGAAAGTTCAATTTCAAGGGATTATGAGATGCATGCAAATCCAACCTCAAAGAGGTGTCAGCTCACACCTGTCAGAATAAACATCAGCAGAAAAACTACAAACAATAAATGCTGAAAGGGTTGTGGACAAGGGCATACCCTCAAATTTAAGTGGAACATAACCTGGTAAGAGCCACTAATGAGAACAGAATGGAGACGCCTTTACAAGGTAAACATTTTGCTACCATATGATCCAACAGGCCCTCTCCTGGGCCTATAACCGAAGAAGACATAGTTGAAAGACACAGGCAGGCAAATGTGCATTTCAGCAGTGTTACAATAACCAAGACATGGAAGCAACCCAAAAGTCCATCAACAGGTGAGTGGACAAAGAAAAACCGGTCCACGTACAGATGGAATATTAGCCAAGGAAAACAATGACACAATGCCATTTGCATCACCGTAGATGAGTCTAGAAGTAATCACGCAACTTGTAGTAAGTCAGAAAGCGAAAGACACGTATCCTGTGATATCACTTATAGGTGTTACCTAAAAATTGATACCAGTGAAGATATTTCCACAGAGAAAGGCAATCACAGATTCATTAAACAAACTCATGGTTCACCAATGGAAAGGTGTGAGGATTGGATACATTAGGATGTCAGAGTTAACAGAGATATACAAACACAGGTGAAGTATATAATCACCAAAGACCTACGGAATACCAAGAGAAGACTACTCAACATTGTGTCATAACCTAAAATGGGAAAAGGATCCAAAGAAGAAAAGAGATAGGTATATGTGGAAAACAACCACATCTTGCACACCTAAAACAAGCAAAACATTGTAATCACACTTGCTGTGATAAACAATGAAAATTAAATTTAAAAAAAGAACAATATTTAGTGAGATATAAACTTAAGGGGCTTTTTCCTGGCCCATCCATTCTAATTTGCAGCCTAGAACAGGACTTCCATTGAGGCTCTGTTTCCCTAGTAACCAGATTTGGTTAATGAGAACTGCTGCCGCCTTGTGGCCGTTTCACACAACAGCAGCTCTAACTGCAGCTGTAATGGTTACTTGATAGTCAAAATACTTGCAGGCCTGTAAATGACACCTGTCCTCAAAACAATCCTTCGGTCGTAAATCGAGCAAAAATCTCAAAAGACATCCATATTTCAAAACGACAATTTCAAGAGGCATATTTTATGCACATTTTATATTCTGTCTCTTTTTTTTGTGATAGAAAAAGGCATGGAAAAACGCTCAACGTCAGGAATTAATAAAGCCATGCAAATCCAGTCTAGAAACACATTCCCCTCACAGCCGTCAGAAGGATCATCAGCAAAAAAGTCTACATAGTATAAATGCTGAAGGGGTTTTAGAGAACTGTGCACCCTCTAGCTGCTGATGGGATGTAACCTGGTAACAGCCAGTACAGAGAACAAAATGGAGGTGTGTTTAAAGGTAAAACTTGAGCTACTATGTGATCTGGTAGGCCCACTGATGGGCCTAGCCGCTGAGTAGACCTGAATCGAAAAGACACAGGCTGGCAATCCTTCACTGCAGCAACATGTACCATAGCCAAGAGCTGGAAGAAACCAAAACGTCCATCAACAGAAAAATGCACCAAGAAGAAGTGGTCCATGTACACAATGGAATATTAGCCATGGAAAAGCATGGAACACTGCCGTTGGCACCAGCATAGAAGGATCTAGAGATAATCACCCTACCTGAAGTAAGAAAGAAAACGAAAGACAGATATCCTATTACATCACTTATAGGTGTTACCTAAAAATTGATAGCCATGAAATAATTTCCAAGAGAAGGACACTCATAGATTCAGAAAACCAAATTATGTTTAACCAAATGGAAAGGTGTAAGGAAGGTATGAATTAGGATATGGGGGTTAACAGACATGTAGTAATACATATGAAATATATAATCACAAAATACCTATGGAATGCTAAAAGAGGTGTACTCAACACTCTGTAATAACCTACACGGGAAAGGATCCAAAGATGAATAGATCAATACATTGATATAATGAACCAGATTCCGTACACCTAGAAAAAACACAGTATTTTTATCCAATTTGCTGTGATAATAAATAAAAACTAAATGTAAAAAACAAACAAGAAGTAAGGAGATATAAGCTCTTGGGAGTTTGCCGTGGCACATTCTGCTCTAATTTGCAGCTTACAAACACGATTTCCAGGAACCCTCTGTTGCCCAAAAGCCCAGAGTTGGAAATGTAGAAATGCTGCCGCCTTGTGGCCGTTTCCCACAAGAGCGGCTTTAAAACCACAGCTAACGGTCACTTAACATTCACAAGGACTCAGGACAGTAAAGGACAACTGCCCTCAAAAATTCACAACTGGCAAAATTTTCAAGGAGATAGTATGAAGAGGTAAATTTTACTCATTATTTTTCTAAAAACAAGGAAAATGGATAAAAGCTCAACAACATAAATTTTTAAACTCATGCAAATCTAGCCTACAAAAAGATTTCAACTCACACACGTCAACTACCATCAGCCAAAAGTCTACAAACAATAAATGCGGAAGGGGTTTTAGAGAACTGTGTACCCTCTAGCTGCTGGTGAGATGTAAAGTGATAAGAGCCAATAGTGAGAACAGAAAGGAGCTGTGTTTAAAAGTAAAAATTGAGCCAGCATTCCATTCAGCAGGCCCACCGCTGAGCCTCTCACCTGAAAATACCAGAGTCGAGAAGGCACAGGCTGCAACAGCTTCACTGCAGGAGTTTTCACAATAGCCAAGACACGGAAGCAACCAAAATGTCCATCAATGGATGAATGGATAAAGAAGAAGTGGTCCATGTACATAATGGAATATTAGCCATGCAAAACAGTGAAACACTGCTCGTTGAGGCACCATTTATGAGCCTAGATATAATCTCAGAACATGACGTAAGTCAGAAAGAAAAAGACATATAGTATGATATCACTTATAGGTGTTATCTAACAACTGACAAATATGATAGCATTTTCACAGAGAAAGAAACTCACAGACTTAGAGAACAAACTATTCTTATGTAAATGGAAAGGTGGGTGGTATGGAAAATTAAGATTAGGGTTACCATATGTGTACAAATACCTACTAAATACATTTATCAAAGAGACCGACCATATAGCAAGGGAGGTCAATGGAGCACTCTGCAATAATTTACATGGGAAGAGTATCTGCACATGAATATATTACGTATGTGTGTGTGTGTGTGTGTGTGTGTGTGTGTCTATATGTGTGTGTGTAATGTACAAATGAACCAGATTGTATACACGTAGGACAAACAATATTCTAAACATTACCTCGATTTAAAAAGACTAAAAAATCGAAAAAGAAATAATGGAATATTAACTTATGGGTTTCTTTCCTAGCACATTCCATTCTAATTTACAACCTGGGAACGCGACTTCCAGAAATGTTGTGCTGCCCTAGAAACCAGTTTTGGGAACGGAGAAATGCTGCCGCCTTGTGGCCGTTTCCCCCAACAGCACCTTTAAAGCCACTAGTAGTGGTCACTAAATATTCACACTCATTACAAGCCTGTAAATGTCACCTGTTGTCAAAAAAATCCTGGGGTCAAAAATCGACGAAAAATTCAAAACAGGGCAGCCTTCCCAGAAGACCACTTCAAGTGGTTTATCGTACTCACAGTTTTTTTCTGTTTTTGTGTAACAGAAAGAAAACAAAGCATGGAAAAAGGCTGAACATTAGGAATTATTAAAGACATGCAAATCCAAATTACAAAAACCTATCAGCTCACACCAGTCATAATGGCCATCAGCAAAAACTCTGCAAACAATAAATGCTGAAGGGGTTGTGGAGAAATGCGCACCCTCGTTTCTAAGTGGGACATGGTAAGAACCAGTAATGAAAACACAAAGGAGGTGCCTTGGTAAGGTAAATATTGAGCTACCATTCAATCAAGCATACCCACTGCTGGGCCTATCACCTGAGAAGATGAGAATCCAAAAGACACAGGGTGGCAATCCTGCACTCCAGCAATATTTACCACAGCCAACACTTGGAAGCAACAAAAATGTCTGTCAACAGAGGAAGGCACAAAGAAGAAGTGGTCCATGTACACAATGGAATATTACTCCAATAAAAAAATATATATACTTTCAATTTAGAAACCAAACGTAAGTAAGGAGACATCAGCTTTTGGGGGTTTGTCCGGGCACATTCCTCTCTAATATATAACCGAGGAACACCACTGGCAGGAAGGACCCCTTCCGTAATTCCCAGAATGGGGAAAGGAGAAATGCTGCCGCCCAATGGCCGATACCTGCAACAGCAGCTTTAAAACCTGTGCTCATGGTCACTTCATATGCACAAGTACTGGAGGGCTGTAAATGAAACCTGCCCTCAGAATGTCTTCAGGGAGGTAATGGCCAAAATATTTCAAAATGTGACACATACTTCAAGAAAACCATTTGAAGAGGTAAGCGCTACTCACAGCTTGAAAAAAAAGAGGACATGCCTGAAAGTTCAATTTCAAGGGATTATGAGATGCATGCAAATCCAACCTCAAAGAGGTGTCAGCTCACACCTGTCAGAATAAACATCAGCAGAAAAACTACAAACAATAAATGCTGAAAGGGTTGTGGACAAGGGCATACCCTCAAATTTAAGTGGAACATAACCTGGTAAGAGCCACTAATGAGAACAGAATGGAGACGCCTTTACAAGGTAAACATTTTGCTACCATATGATCCAACAGGCCCTCTCCTGGGCCTATAACCGAAGAAGACATAGTTGAAAGACACAGGCAGGCAAATGTGCATTTCAGCAGTGTTACAATAACCAAGACATGGAAGCAACCCAAAAGTCCATCAACAGGTGAGTGGACAAAGAAAAACCGGTCCACGTACAGATGGAATATTAGCCAAGGAAAACAATGACACAATGCCATTTGCATCACCGTAGATGAGTCTAGAAGTAATCACGCAACTTGTAGTAAGTCAGAAAGCGAAAGACACGTATCCTGTGATATCACTTATAGGTGTTACCTAAAAATTGATACCAGTGAAGATATTTCCACAGAGAAAGGCAATCACAGATTCATTAAACAAACTCATGGTTCACCAATGGAAAGGTGTGAGGATTGGATACATTAGGATGTCAGAGTTAACAGAGATATACAAACACAGGTGAAGTATATAATCACCAAAGACCTACGGAATACCAAGAGAAGACTACTCAACATTGTGTCATAACCTAAAATGGGAAAAGGATCCAAAGAAGAAAAGAGATAGGTATATGTGGAAAACAACCACATCTTGCACACCTAAAACAAGCAAAACATTGTAATCACACTTGCTGTGATAAACAATGAAAATTAAATTGAAAAAAAGAACAATATTTAGTGAGATATAAACTTAAGGGGCTTTTTCCTGGCCCATCCATTCTAATTTGCAGCCTAGAACAGGACTTCCATTGAGGCTCTGTTTCCCTAGTAACCAGATTTGGTTAATGAGAACTGCTGCCGCCTTGTGGCCGTTTCACACAACAGCAGCTCTAACTGCAGCTGTAATGGTTACTTGATAGTCAAAATACTTGCAGGCCTGTAAATGACACCTGTCCTCAAAACAATCCTTCGGTCGTAAATCGAGCAAAAATCTCAAAAGACATCCATATTTCAAAACGACAATTTCAAGAGGCATATTTTATGCACATTTTATATTCTGTCTCTTTTTTTTGTGATAGAAAAAGGCATGGAAAAACGCTCAACGTCAGGAATTAATAAAGCCATGCAAATCCAGTCTAGAAACACATTCCCCTCACAGCCGTCAGAAGGATCATCAGCAAAAAAGTCTACATAGTATAAATGCTGAAGGGGTTTTAGAGAACTGTGCACCCTCTAGCTGCTGATGGGATGTAACCTGGTAACAGCCAGTACAGAGAACAAAATGGAGGTGTGTTTAAAGGTAAAACTTGAGCTACTATGTGATCTGGTAGGCCCACTGATGGGCCTAGCCGCTGAGTAGACCTGAATCGAAAAGACACAGGCTGGCAATCCTTCACTGCAGCAACATGTACCATAGCCAAGAGCTGGAAGAAACCAAAACGTCCATCAACAGAAAAATGCACCAAGAAGAAGTGGTCCATGTACACAATGGAATATTAGCCATGGAAAAGCATGGAACACTGCCGTTGGCACCAGCATAGAAGGATCTAGAGATAATCACCCTACCTGAAGTAAGAAAGAAAACGAAAGACAGATATCCTATTACATCACTTATAGGTGTTACCTAAAAATTGATAGCCATGAAATAATTTCCAAGAGAAGGACACTCATAGATTCAGAAAACCAAATTATGTTTAACCAAATGGAAAGGTGTAAGGAAGGTATGAATTAGGATATGGGGGTTAACAGACATGTAGTAATACATATGAAATATATAATCACAAAATACCTATGGAATGCTAAAAGAGGTGTACTCAACACTCTGTAATAACCTACACGGGAAAGGATCCAAAGATGAATAGATCAATACATTGATATAATGAACCAGATTCCGTACACCTAGAAAAAACACAGTATTTTTATCCAATTTGCTGTGATAATAAATAAAAACTAAATGTAAAAAACAAACAAGAAGTAAGGAGATATAAGCTCTTGGGAGTTTGCCATGGCACATTCTGCTCTAATTTGCAGCTTACAAACACGATTTCCAGGAACCCTCTGTTGCCCAAAAGCCCAGAGTTGGAAATGTAGAAATGCTGCCGCCTTGTGGCCGTTTCCCACAAGAGCGGCTTTAAAACCACAGCTAACGGTCACTTAACATTCACAAGGACTCAGGACAGTAAAGGACAACTGCCCTCAAAAATTCACAACTGGCAAAATTTTCAAGGAGATAGTATGAAGAGGTAAATTTTACTCATTATTTTTCTAAAAACAAGGAAAATGGATAAAAGCTCAACAACATAAATTTTTAAACTCATGCAAATCTAGCCTACAAAAAGATTTCAACTCACACACGTCAACTACCATCAGCCAAAAGTCTACAAACAATAAATGCGGAAGGGGTTTTAGAGAACTGTGTACCCTCTAGCTGCTGGTGAGATGTAAAGTGATAAGAGCCAATAGTGAGAACAGAAAGGAGCTGTGTTTAAAAGTAAAAATTGAGCCAGCATTCCATTCAGCAGGCCCACCGCTGAGCCTCTCACCTGAAAATACCAGAGTCGAGAAGGCACAGGCTGCAACAGCTTCACTGCAGGAGTTTTCACAATAGCCAAGACACGGAAGCAACCAAAATGTCCATCAATGGATGAATGGATAAAGAAGAAGTGGTCCATGTACATAATGGAATATTAGCCATGCAAAACAGTGAAACACTGCTCGTTGAGGCACCATTTATGAGCCTAGATATAATCTCAGAACATGACGTAAGTCAGAAAGAAAAAGACATATAGTATGATATCACTTATAGGTGTTATCTAACAACTGACAAATATGATAGCATTTTCACAGAGAAAGAAACTCACAGACTTAGAGAACAAACTATTCTTATGTAAATGGAAAGGTGGGTGGTATGGAAAATTAAGATTAGGGTTACCATATGTGTACAAATACCTACTAAATACATTTATCAAAGAGACCGACCATATAGCAAGGGAGGTCAATGGAGCACTCTGCAATAATTTACATGGGAAGAGTATCTGCACATGAATATATTACGTATGTGTGTGTGTGTGTGTGTGTGTGTGTGTGTGTGTCTATATGTGTGTGTGTAATGTACAAATGAACCAGATTGTATACACGTAGGACAAACAATATTCTAAACATTACCTCGATTTAAAAAGACTAAAAAATCGAAAAAGAAATAATGGAATATTAACTTATGGGTTTTTTTCCTAGCACATTCCATTCTAATTTACAACCTGGGAACGCGACTTCCAGAAATGTTGTGCTGCCCTAGAAACCAGTTTTGGGAACGGAGAAATGCTGCCGCCTTGTGGCCGTTTCCCCCAACAGCACCTTTAAAGCCACTAGTAGTGGTCACTAAATATTCACACTCATTACAAGCCTGTAAATGTCACCTGTTGTCAAAAAAATCCTGGGGTCAAAAATCGACGAAAAATTCAAAACAGGGCAGCCTTCCCAGAAGACCACTTCAAGTGGTTTATTGTACTCACAGTTTTTTTCTGTTTTTGTGTAACGGAAAGAAAACAAAGCATGGAAAAAGGCTGAACATTAGGAATTATTAAAGACATGCAAATCCAAATTACAAAAACCTATCAGCTCACACCAGTCATAATGGCCATCAGCAAAAACTCTGCAAACAATAAATGCTGAAGGGGTTGTGGAGAAATGCGCACCCTCGTTTCTAAGTGGGACATGGTAAGAACCAGTAATGAAAACACAAAGGAGGTGCCTTGGTAAGGTAAATATTGAGCTACCATTCAATCAAGCATACCCACTGCTGGGCCTATCACCTGAGAGGATGAGAATCCAAAAGACACAGGGTGGCAATCCTGCACTCCAGCAATATTTACCACAGCCAACACTTGGAAGCAACAAAAATGTCTGTCAACAGAGGAAGGCACAAAGAAGAAGTGGTCCATGTACACAATGGAATATTACTCCAATAAAAAAATATATATACTTTCAATTTAGAAACCAAACGTAAGTAAGGAGACATCAGCTTTTGGGGGTTTGTCCGGGCACATTCCTCTCTAATATATAACCGAGGAACACCACTGGCAGGAAGGACCCCTTCCGTAATTCCCAGAATGGGGAAAGGAGAAATGCTGCCGCCCAATGGCCGATACCTGCAACAGCAGCTTTAAAACCTGTGCTCATGGTCACTTCATATGCACAAGTACTGGAGGGCTGTAAATGAAACCTGCCCTCAGAATGTCTTCAGGGAGGTAATGGCCAAACTATTTCAAAATGTGACACATACTTCAAGAAAACCATTTGAAGAGGTAAGCGCTACTCACAGCTTGAAAAAAAAGAGGACATGCCTGAAAGTTCAATTTCAAGGGATTATGAGATGCATGCAAATCCAACCTCAAAGAGGTGTCAGCTCACACCTGTCAGAATAAACATCAGCAGAAAAACTACAAACAATAAATGCTGAAAGGGTTGTGGACAAGGGCATACCCTCAAATTTAAGTGGAACATAACCTGGTAAGAGCCACTAATGAGAACAGAATGGAGACGCCTTTACAAGGTAAACATTTTGCTACCATATGATCCAACAGGCCCTCTCCTGGGCCTATAACCGAAGAAGACATAGTTGAAAGACACAGGCAGGCAAATGTGCATTTCAGCAGTGTTACAATAACCAAGACATGGAAGCAACCCAAAAGTCCATCAACAGGTGAGTGGACAAAGAAAAACCGGTCCACGTACAGATGGAATATTAGCCAAGGAAAACAATGACACAATGCCATTTGCATCACCGTAGATGAGTCTAGAAGTAATCACGCAACTTGTAGTAAGTCAGAAAGCGAAAGACACGTATCCTGTGATATCACTTATAGGTGTTACCTAAAAATTGATACCAGTGAAGATATTTCCACAGAGAAAGGCAATCACAGATTCATTAAACAAACTCATGGTTCACCAATGGAAAGGTGTGAGGATTGGATACATTAGGATGTCAGAGTTAACAGAGATATACAAACACAGGTGAAGTATATAATCACCAAAGACCTACGGAATACCAAGAGAAGACTACTCAACATTGTGTCATAACCTAAAATGGGAAAAGGATCCAAAGAAGAAAAGAGATAGGTATATGTGGAAAACAACCACATCTTGCACACCTAAAACAAGCAAAACATTGTAATCACACTTGCTGTGATAAACAATGAAAATTAAATTTAAAAAAAGAACAATATTTAGTGAGATATAAACTTAAGGGGCTTTTTCCTGGCCCATCCATTCTAATTTGCAGCCTAGAACAGGACTTCCATTGAGGCTCTGTTTCCCTAGTAACCAGATTTGGTTAATGAGAACTGCTGCCGCCTTGTGGCCGTTTCACACAACAGCAGCTCTAACTGCAGCTGTAATGGTTACTTGATAGTCAAAATACTTGCAGGCCTGTAAATGACACCTGTCCTCAAAACAATCCTTCGGTCGTAAATCGAGCAAAAATCTCAAAAGACATCCATATTTCAAAACGACAATTTCAAGAGGCATATTTTATGCACATTTTATATTCTGTCTCTTTTTTTTGTGATAGAAAAAGGCATGGAAAAACGCTCAACGTCAGGAATTAATAAAGCCATGCAAATCCAGTCTAGAAACACATTCCCCTCACAGCCGTCAGAAGGATCATCAGCAAAAAAGTCTACATAGTATAAATGCTGAAGGGGTTTTAGAGAACTGTGCACCCTCTAGCTGCTGATGGGATGTAACCTGGTAACAGCCAGTACAGAGAACAAAATGGAGGTGTGTTTAAAGGTAAAACTTGAGCTACTATGTGATCTGGTAGGCCCACTGATGGGCCTAGCCGCTGAGTAGACCTGAATCGAAAAGACACAGGCTGGCAATCCTTCACTGCAGCAACATGTACCATAGCCAAGAGCTGGAAGAAACCAAAACGTCCATCAACAGAAAAATGCACCAAGAAGAAGTGGTCCATGTACACAATGGAATATTAGCCATGGAAAAGCATGGAACACTGCCGTTGGCACCAGCATAGAAGGATCTAGAGATAATCACCCTACCTGAAGTAAGAAAGAAAACGAAAGACAGATATCCTATTACATCACTTATAGGTGTTACCTAAAAATTGATAGCCATGAAATAATTTCCAAGAGAAGGACACTCATAGATTCAGAAAACCAAATTATGTTTAACCAAATGGAAAGGTGTAAGGAAGGTATGAATTAGGATATGGGGGTTAACAGACATGTAGTAATACATATGAAATATATAATCACAAAATACCTATGGAATGCTAAAAGAGGTGTACTCAACACTCTGTAATAACCTACACGGGAAAGGATCCAAAGATGAATAGATCAATACATTGATATAATGAACCAGATTCCGTACACCTAGAAAAAACACAGTATTTTTATCCAATTTGCTGTGATAATAAATAAAAACTAAATGTAAAAAACAAACAAGAAGTAAGGAGATATAAGCTCTTGGGAGTTTGCCGTGGCACATTCTGCTCTAATTTGCAGCTTACAAACACGATTTCCAGGAACCCTCTGTTGCCCAAAAGCCCAGAGTTGGAAATGTAGAAATGCTGCCGCCTTGTGGCCGTTTCCCACAAGAGCGGCTTTAAAACCACAGCTAACGGTCACTTAACATTCACAAGGACTCAGGACAGTAAAGGACAACTGCCCTCAAAAATTCACAACTGGCAAAATTTTCAAGGAGATAGTATGAAGAGGTAAATTTTACTCATTATTTTTCTAAAAACAAGGAAAATGGATAAAAGCTCAACAACATAAATTTTTAAACTCATGCAAATCTAGCCTACAAAAAGATTTCAACTCACACACGTCAACTACCATCAGCCAAAAGTCTACAAACAATAAATGCGGAAGGGGTTTTAGAGAACTGTGTACCCTCTAGCTGCTGGTGAGATGTAAAGTGATAAGAGCCAATAGTGAGAACAGAAAGGAGCTGTGTTTAAAAGTAAAAATTGAGCCAGCATTCCATTCAGCAGGCCCACCGCTGAGCCTCTCACCTGAAAATACCAGAGTCGAGAAGGCACAGGCTGCAACAGCTTCACTGCAGGAGTTTTCACAATAGCCAAGACACGGAAGCAACCAAAATGTCCATCAATGGATGAATGGATAAAGAAGAAGTGGTCCATGTACATAATGGAATATTAGCCATGCAAAACAGTGAAACACTGCTCGTTGAGGCACCATTTATGAGCCTAGATATAATCTCAGAACATGACGTAAGTCAGAAAGAAAAAGACATATAGTATGATATCACTTATAGGTGTTATCTAACAACTGACAAATATGATAGCATTTTCACAGAGAAAGAAACTCACAGACTTAGAGAACAAACTATTCTTATGTAAATGGAAAGGTGGGTGGTATGGAAAATTAAGATTAGGGTTACCATATGTGTACAAATACCTACTAAATACATTTATCAAAGAGACCGACCATATAGCAAGGGAGGTCAATGGAGCACTCTGCAATAATTTACATGGGAAGAGTATCTGCACATGAATATATTACGTATGTGTGTGTGTGTGTGTGTGTGTGTGTGTGTGTGTGTCTATATGTGTGTGTGTAATGTACAAATGAACCAGATTGTATACACGTAGGACAAACAATATTCTAAACATTACCTCGATTTAAAAAGACTAAAAAATCGAAAAAGAAATAATGGAATATTAACTTATGGGTTTTTTTCCTAGCACATTCCATTCTAATTTACAACCTGGGAACGCGACTTCCAGAAATGTTGTGCTGCCCTAGAAACCAGTTTTGGGAACGGAGAAATGCTGCCGCCTTGTGGCCGTTTCCCCCAACAGCACCTTTAAAGCCAGTAGTAGTGGTCACTAAATATTCACACTCATTACAAGCCTGTAAATGTCACCTGTTGTCAAAAAAATCCTGGGGTCAAAAATCGACGAAAAATTCAAAACAGGGCAGCCTTCCCAGAAGACCACTTCAAGTGGTTTATTGTACTCACAGTTTTTTTCTGTTTTTGTGTAACGGAAAGAAAACAAAGCATGGAAAAAGGCTGAACATTAGGAATTATTAAAGACATGCAAATCCAAATTACAAAAACCTATCAGCTCACACCAGTCATAATGGCCATCAGCAAAAACTCTGCAAACAATAAATGCTGAAGGGGTTGTGGAGAAATGCGCACCCTCGTTTCTAAGTGGGACATGGTAAGAACCAGTAATGAAAACACAAAGGAGGTGCCTTGGTAAGGTAAATATTGAGCTACCATTCAATCAAGCATACCCACTGCTGGGCCTATCACCTGAGAGGATGAGAATCCAAAAGACACAGGGTGGCAATCCTGCACTCCAGCAATATTTACCACAGCCAACACTTGGAAGCAACAAAAATGTCTGTCAACAGAGGAAGGCACAAAGAAGAAGTGGTCCATGTACACAATGGAATATTACTCCAATAAAAAAATATATATACTTTCAATTTAGAAACCAAACGTAAGTAAGGAGACATCAGCTTTTGGGGGTTTGTCCGGGCACATTCCTCTCTAATATATAACCGAGGAACACCACTGGCAGGAAGGACCCCTTCCGTAATTCCCAGAATGGGGAAAGGAGAAATGCTGCCGCCCAATGGCCGATACCTGCAACAGCAGCTTTAAAACCTGTGCTCATGGTCACTTCATATGCACAAGTACTGGAGGGCTGTAAATGAAACCTGCCCTCAGAATGTCTTCAGGGAGGTAATGGCCAAACTATTTCAAAATGTGACACATACTTCAAGAAAACCATTTGAAGAGGTAAGCGCTACTCACAGCTTGAAAAAAAAGAGGACATGCCTGAAAGTTCAATTTCAAGGGATTATGAGATGCATGCAAATCCAACCTCAAAGAGGTGTCAGCTCACACCTGTCAGAATAAACATCAGCAGAAAAACTACAAACAATAAATGCTGAAAGGGTTGTGGACAAGGGCATACCCTCAAATTTAAGTGGAACATAACCTGGTAAGAGCCACTAATGAGAACAGAATGGAGACGCCTTTACAAGGTAAACATTTTGCTACCATATGATCCAACAGGCCCTCTCCTGGGCCTATAACCGAAGAAGACATAGTTGAAAGACACAGGCAGGCAAATGTGCATTTCAGCAGTGTTACAATAACCAAGACATGGAAGCAACCCAAAAGTCCATCAACAGGTGAGTGGACAAAGAAAAACCGGTCCACGTACAGATGGAATATTAGCCAAGGAAAACAATGACACAATGCCATTTGCATCACCGTAGATGAGTCTAGAAGTAATCACGCAACTTGTAGTAAGTCAGAAAGCGAAAGACACGTATCCTGTGATATCACTTATAGGTGTTACCTAAAAATTGATACCAGTGAAGATATTTCCACAGAGAAAGGCAATCACAGATTCATTAAACAAACTCATGGTTCACCAATGGAAAGGTGTGAGGATTGGATACATTAGGATGTCAGAGTTAACAGAGATATACAAACACAGGTGAAGTATATAATCACCAAAGACCTACGGAATACCAAGAGAAGACTACTCAACATTGTGTCATAACCTAAAATGGGAAAAGGATCCAAAGAAGAAAAGAGATAGGTATATGTGGAAAACAACCACATCTTGCACACCTAAAACAAGCAAAACATTGTAATCACACTTGCTGTGATAAACAATGAAAATTAAATTTAAAAAAAGAACAATATTTAGTGAGATATAAACTTAAGGGGCTTTTTCCTGGCCCATCCATTCTAATTTGCAGCCTAGAACAGGACTTCCATTGAGGCTCTGTTTCCCTAGTAACCAGATTTGGTTAATGAGAACTGCTGCCGCCTTGTGGCCGTTTCACACAACAGCAGCTCTAACTGCAGCTGTAATGGTTACTTGATAGTCAAAATACTTGCAGGCCTGTAAATGACACCTGTCCTCAAAACAATCCTTCGGTCGTAAATCGAGCAAAAATCTCAAAAGACATCCATATTTCAAAACGACAATTTCAAGAGGCATATTTTATGCACATTTTATATTCTGTCTCTTTTTTTTGTGATAGAAAAAGGCATGGAAAAACGCTCAACGTCAGGAATTAATAAAGCCATGCAAATCCAGTCTAGAAACACATTCCCCTCACAGCCGTCAGAAGGATCATCAGCAAAAAAGTCTACATAGTATAAATGCTGAAGGGGTTTTAGAGAACTGTGCACCCTCTAGCTGCTGATGGGATGTAACCTGGTAACAGCCAGTACAGAGAACAAAATGGAGGTGTGTTTAAAGGTAAAACTTGAGCTACTATGTGATCTGGTAGGCCCACTGATGGGCCTAGCCGCTGAGTAGACCTGAATCGAAAAGACACAGGCTGGCAATCCTTCACTGCAGCAACATGTACCATAGCCAAGAGCTGGAAGAAACCAAAACGTCCATCAACAGAAAAATGCACCAAGAAGAAGTGGTCCATGTACACAATGGAATATTAGCCATGGAAAAGCATGGAACACTGCCGTTGGCACCAGCATAGAAGGATCTAGAGATAATCACCCTACCTGAAGTAAGAAAGAAAACGAAAGACAGATATCCTATTACATCACTTATAGGTGTTACCTAAAAATTGATAGCCATGAAATAATTTCCAAGAGAAGGACACTCATAGATTCAGAAAACCAAATTATGTTTAACCAAATGGAAAGGTGTAAGGAAGGTATGAATTAGGATATGGGGGTTAACAGACATGTAGTAATACATATGAAATATATAATCACAAAATACCTATGGAATGCTAAAAGAGGTGTACTCAACACTCTGTAATAACCTACACGGGAAAGGATCCAAAGATGAATAGATCAATACATTGATATAATGAACCAGATTCCGTACACCTAGAAAAAACACAGTATTTTTATCCAATTTGCTGTGATAATAAATAAAAACTAAATGTAAAAAACAAACAAGAAGTAAGGAGATATAAGCTCTTGGGAGTTTGCCGTGGCACATTCTGCTCTAATTTGCAGCTTACAAACACGATTTCCAGGAACCCTCTGTTGCCCAAAAGCCCAGAGTTGGAAATGTAGAAATGCTGCCGCCTTGTGGCCGTTTCCCACAAGAGCGGCTTTAAAACCACAGCTAACGGTCACTTAACATTCACAAGGACTCAGGACAGTAAAGGACAACTGCCCTCAAAAATTCACAACTGGCAAAATTTTCAAGGAGATAGTATGAAGAGGTAAATTTTACTCATTATTTTTCTAAAAACAAGGAAAATGGATAAAAGCTCAACAACATAAATTTTTAAACTCATGCAAATCTAGCCTACAAAAAGATTTCAACTCACACACGTCAACTACCATCAGCCAAAAGTCTACAAACAATAAATGCGGAAGGGGTTTTAGAGAACTGTGTACCCTCTAGCTGCTGGTGAGATGTAAAGTGATAAGAGCCAATAGTGAGAACAGAAAGGAGCTGTGTTTAAAAGTAAAAATTGAGCCAGCATTCCATTCAGCAGGCCCACCGCTGAGCCTCTCACCTGAAAATACCAGAGTCGAGAAGGCACAGGCTGCAACAGCTTCACTGCAGGAGTTTTCACAATAGCCAAGACACGGAAGCAACCAAAATGTCCATCAATGGATGAATGGATAAAGAAGAAGTGGTCCATGTACATAATGGAATATTAGCCATGCAAAACAGTGAAACACTGCTCGTTGAGGCACCATTTATGAGCCTAGATATAATCTCAGAACATGACGTAAGTCAGAAAGAAAAAGACATATAGTATGATATCACTTATAGGTGTTATCTAACAACTGACAAATATGATAGCATTTTCACAGAGAAAGAAACTCACAGACTTAGAGAACAAACTATTCTTATGTAAATGGAAAGGTGGGTGGTATGGAAAATTAAGATTAGGGTTACCATATGTGTACAAATACCTACTAAATACATTTATCAAAGAGACCGACCATATAGCAAGGGAGGTCAATGGAGCACTCTGCAATAATTTACATGGGAAGAGTATCTGCACATGAATATATTACGTATGTGTGTGTGTGTGTGTGTGTGTGTGTGTGTGTGTGTCTATATGTGTGTGTGTAATGTACAAATGAACCAGATTGTATACACGTAGGACAAACAATATTCTAAACATTACCTCGATTTAAAAAGACTAAAAAATCGAAAAAGAAATAATGGAATATTAACTTATGGGTTTTTTTCCTAGCACATTCCATTCTAATTTACAACCTGGGAACGCGACTTCCAGAAATGTTGTGCTGCCCTAGAAACCAGTTTTGGGAACGGAGAAATGCTGCCGCCTTGTGGCCGTTTCCCCCAACAGCACCTTTAAAGCCAGTAGTAGTGGTCACTAAATATTCACACTCATTACAAGCCTGTAAATGTCACCTGTTGTCAAAAAAATCCTGGGGTCAAAAATCGACGAAAAATTCAAAACAGGGCAGCCTTCCCAGAAGACCACTTCAAGTGGTTTATTGTACTCACAGTTTTTTTCTGTTTTTGTGTAACAGAAAGAAAACAAAGCATGGAAAAAGGCTGAACATTAGGAATTATTAAAGACATGCAAATCCAAATTACAAAAACCTATCAGCTCACACCAGTCATAATGGCCATCAGCAAAAACTCTGCAAACAATAAATGCTGAAGGGGTTGTGGAGAAATGCGCACCCTCGTTTCTAAGTGGGACATGGTAAGAACCAGTAATGAAAACACAAAGGAGGTGCCTTGGTAAGGTAAATATTGAGCTACCATTCAATCAAGCATACCCACTGCTGGGCCTATCACCTGAGAGGATGAGAATCCAAAAGACACAGGGTGGCAATCCTGCACTCCAGCAATATTTACCACAGCCAACACTTGGAAGCAACAAAAATGTCTGTCAACAGAGGAAGGCACAAAGAAGAAGTGGTCCATGTACACAATGGAATATTACTCCAATAAAAAAATATATATACTTTCAATTTAGAAACCAAACGTAAGTAAGGAGACATCAGCTTTTGGGGGTTTGTCCGGGCACATTCCTCTCTAATATATAACCGAGGAACACCACTGGCAGGAAGGACCCCTTCCGTAATTCCCAGAATGGGGAAAGGAGAAATGCTGCCGCCCAATGGCCGATACCTGCAACAGCAGCTTTAAAACCTGTGCTCATGGTCACTTCATATGCACAAGTACTGGAGGGCTGTAAATGAAACCTGCCCTCAGAATGTCTTCAGGGAGGTAATGGCCAAAATATTTCAAAATGTGACACATACTTCAAGAAAACCATTTGAAGAGGTAAGCGCTACTCACAGCTTGAAAAAAAAGAGGACATGCCTGAAAGTTCAATTTCAAGGGATTATGAGATGCATGCAAATCCAACCTCAAAGAGGTGTCAGCTCACACCTGTCAGAATAAACATCAGCAGAAAAACTACAAACAATAAATGCTGAAAGGGTTGTGGACAAGGGCATACCCTCAAATTTAAGTGGAACATAACCTGGTAAGAGCCACTAATGAGAACAGAATGGAGACGCCTTTACAAGGTAAACATTTTGCTACCATATGATCCAACAGGCCCTCTCCTGGGCCTATAACCGAAGAAGACATAGTTGAAAGACACAGGCAGGCAAATGTGCATTTCAGCAGTGTTACAATAACCAAGACATGGAAGCAACCCAAAAGTCCATCAACAGGTGAGTGGACAAAGAAAAACCGGTCCACGTACAGATGGAATATTAGCCAAGGAAAACAATGACACAATGCCATTTGCATCACCGTAGATGAGTCTAGAAGTAATCACGCAACTTGTAGTAAGTCAGAAAGCGAAAGACACGTATCCTGTGATATCACTTATAGGTGTTACCTAAAAATTGATACCAGTGAAGATATTTCCACAGAGAAAGGCAATCACAGATTCATTAAACAAACTCATGGTTCACCAATGGAAAGGTGTGAGGATTGGATACATTAGGATGTCAGAGTTAACAGAGATATACAAACACAGGTGAAGTATATAATCACCAAAGACCTACGGAATACCAAGAGAAGACTACTCAACATTGTGTCATAACCTAAAATGGGAAAAGGATCCAAAGAAGAAAAGAGATAGGTATATGTGGAAAACAACCACATCTTGCACACCTAAAACAAGCAAAACATTGTAATCACACTTGCTGTGATAAACAATGAAAATTAAATTGAAAAAAAGAACAATATTTAGTGAGATATAAACTTAAGGGGCTTTTTCCTGGCCCATCCATTCTAATTTGCAGCCTAGAACAGGACTTCCATTGAGGCTCTGTTTCCCTAGTAACCAGATTTGGTTAATGAGAACTGCTGCCGCCTTGTGGCCGTTTCACACAACAGCAGCTCTAACTGCAGCTGTAATGGTTACTTGATAGTCAAAATACTTGCAGGCCTGTAAATGACACCTGTCCTCAAAACAATCCTTCGGTCGTAAATCGAGCAAAAATCTCAAAAGACATCCATATTTCAAAACGACAATTTCAAGAGGCATATTTTATGTACATTTTATATTCTGTCTCTTTTTTTTGTGATAGAAAAAGGCATGGAAAAACGCTCAACGTCAGGAATTAATAAAGCCATGCAAATCCAGTCTAGAAACACATTCCCCTCACAGCCGTCAGAAGGATCATCAGCAAAAAAGTCTACATAGTATAAATGCTGAAGGGGTTTTAGAGAACTGTGCACCCTCTAGCTGCTGATGGGATGTAACCTGGTAACAGCCAGTACAGAGAACAAAATGGAGGTGTGTTTAAAGGTAAAACTTGAGCTACTATGTGATCTGGTAGGCCCACTGATGGGCCTATCCGCTGAGTAGACCTGAATCGAAAAGACACAGGCTGGCAATCCTTCACTGCAGCAACATGTACCATAGCCAAGAGCTGGAAGAAACCAAAACGTCCATCAACAGAAAAATGCACCAAGAAGAAGTGGTCCATGTACACAATGGAATATTAGCCATGGAAAAGCATGGAACACTGCCGTTGGCACCAGCATAGAAGGATCTAGAGATAATCACCCTACCTGAAGTAAGAAAGAAAACGAAAGACAGATATCCTATTACATCACTTATAGGTGTTACCTAAAAATTGATAGCCATGAAATAATTTCCAAGAGAAGGACACTCATAGATTCAGAAAACCAAATGGAAAGGTGTAAGGAAGGTATGAATTAGGATATGGGGGTTAACAGACATGTAGTAATACATATGAAATATATAATCACAAAATACCTATGGAATGCTAAAAGAGGTGTACTCAACACTCTGTAATAACCTACACGGGAAAGGATCCAAAGATGAATAGATCAATACATTGATATAATGAACCAGATTCCGTACACCTAGAAAAAACACAGTATTTTTATCCAATTTGCTGTGATAATAAATAAAAACTAAATGTAAAAAACAAACAAGAAGTAAGGAGATATAAGCTCTTGGGAGTTTGCCGTGGCACATTCTGCTCTAATTTGCAGCTTACAAACACGATTTCCAGGAACCCTCTGTTGCCCAAAAGCCCAGAGTTGGAAATGTAGAAATGCTGCCACCTTGTGGCTGTTTCCCACAAGAGCGGCTTTAAAACCACAGCTAACGGTCACTTAACATTCACAAGGACTCAGGACAGTAAAGGACAACTGCCCTCAAAAATTCACAACTGGCAAAATTTTCAAGGAGATAGTATGAAGAGGTAAATTTTACTCATTATTTTTCTAAAAACAAGGAAAATGGATAAAAGCTCAACAACATAAATTTTTAAACTCATGCAAATCTAGCCTACAAAAAGATTTCAACTCACACACGTCAACTACCATCAGCCAAAAGTCTACAAACAATAAATGCGGAAGGGGTTTTAGAGAACTGTGTACCCTCTAGCTGCTGGTGAGATGTAAAGTGATAAGAGCCAATAGTGAGAACAGAAAGGAGCTGTGTTTAAAAGTAAAAATTGAGCCAGCATTCCATTCAGCAGGCCCACCGCTGAGCCTCTCACCTGAAAATACCAGAGTCGAGAAGGCACAGGCTGCAACAGCTTCACTGCAGGAGTTTTCACAATAGCCAAGACACGGAAGCAACCAAAATGTCCATCAATGGATGAATGGATAAAGAAGAAGTGGTCCATGTACATAATGGAATATTAGCCATGCAAAACAGTGAAACACTGCTCGTTGAGGCACCATTTATGAGCCTAGATATAATCTCAGAACATGACGTAAGTCAGAAAGAAAAAGACATATAGTATGATATCACTTATAGGTGTTATCTAACAACTGACAAATATGATAGCATTTTCACAGAGAAAGAAACTCACAGACTTAGAGAACAAACTATTCTTATGTAAATGGAAAGGTGGGTGGTATGGAAAATTAAGATTAGGGTTACCATATGTGTACAAATACCTACTAAATACATTTATCAAAGAGACCGACCATATAGCAAGGGAGGTCAATGGAGCACTCTGCAATAATTTACATGGGAAGAGTATCTGCACATGAATATATTACGTATGTGTGTGTGTGTGTGTGTGTGTGTGTGTGTCTATATGTGTGTGTGTAATGTACAAATGAACCAGATTGTATACACGTAGGACAAACAATATTCTAAACATTACCTCGATTTAAAAAGACTAAAAAATCGAAAAAGAAATAATGGAATATTAACTTATGGGTTTCTTTCCTAGCACATTCCATTCTAATTTACAACCTGGGAACGCGACTTCCAGAAATGTTGTGCTGCCCTAGAAACCAGTTTTGGGAACGGAGAAATGCTGCCGCCTTGTGGCCGTTTCCCCCAACAGCACCTTTAAAGCCACTAGTAGTGGTCACTAAATATTCACACTCATTACAAGCCTGTAAATGTCACCTGTTGTCAAAAAAATCCTGGGGTCAAAAATCGACGAAAAATTCAAAACAGGGCAGCCTTCCCAGAAGACCACTTCAAGTGGTTTATTGTACTCACAGTTTTTTTCTGTTTTTGTGTAACAGAAAGAAAACAAAGCATGGAAAAAGGCTGAACATTAGGAATTATTAAAGACATGCAAATCCAAATTACAAAAACCTATCAGCTCACACCAGTCATAATGGCCATCAGCAAAAACTCTGCAAACAATAAATGCTGAAGGGGTTGTGGAGAAATGCGCACCCTCGTTTCTAAGTGGGACATGGTAAGAACCAGTAATGAAAACACAAAGGAGGTGCCTTGGTAAGGTAAATATTGAGCTACCATTCAATCAAGCATACCCACTGCTGGGCCTATCACCTGAGAAGATGAGAATCCAAAAGACACAGGGTGGCAATCCTGCACTCCAGCAATATTTACCACAGCCAACACTTGGAAGCAACAAAAATGTCTGTCAACAGAGGAAGGCACAAAGAAGAAGTGGTCCATGTACACAATGGAATATTACTCCAATAAAAAAATATATATACTTTCAATTTAGAAACCAAACGTAAGTAAGGAGACATCAGCTTTTGGGGGTTTGTCCGGGCACATTCCTCTCTAATATATAACCGAGGAACACCACTGGCAGGAAGGACCCCTTCCGTAATTCCCAGAATGGGGAAAGGAGAAATGCTGCCGCCCAATGGCCGATACCTGCAACAGCAGCTTTAAAACCTGTGCTCATGGTCACTTCATATGCACAAGTACTGGAGGGCTGTAAATGAAACCTGCCCTCAGAATGTCTTCAGGGAGGTAATGGCCAAAATATTTCAAAATGTGACACATACTTCAAGAAAACCATTTGAAGAGGTAAGCGCTACTCACAGCTTGAAAAAAAAGAGGACATGCCTGAAAGTTCAATTTCAAGGGATTATGAGATGCATGCAAATCCAACCTCAAAGAGGTGTCAGCTCACACCTGTCAGAATAAACATCAGCAGAAAAACTACAAACAATAAATGCTGAAAGGGTTGTGGACAAGGGCATACCCTCAAATTTAAGTGGAACATAACCTGGTAAGAGCCACTAATGAGAACAGAATGGAGACGCCTTTACAAGGTAAACATTTTGCTACCATATGATCCAACAGGCCCTCTCCTGGGCCTATAACCGAAGAAGACATAGTTGAAAGACACAGGCAGGCAAATGTGCATTTCAGCAGTGTTACAATAACCAAGACATGGAAGCAACCCAAAAGTCCATCAACAGGTGAGTGGACAAAGAAAAACCGGTCCACGTACAGATGGAATATTAGCCAAGGAAAACAATGACACAATGCCATTTGCATCACCGTAGATGAGTCTAGAAGTAATCACGCAACTTGTAGTAAGTCAGAAAGCGAAAGACACGTATCCTGTGATATCACTTATAGGTGTTACCTAAAAATTGATACCAGTGAAGATATTTCCACAGAGAAAGGCAATCACAGATTCATTAAACAAACTCATGGTTCACCAATGGAAAGGTGTGAGGATTGGATACATTAGGATGTCAGAGTTAACAGAGATATACAAACACAGGTGAAGTATATAATCACCAAAGACCTACGGAATACCAAGAGAAGACTACTCAACATTGTGTCATAACCTAAAATGGGAAAAGGATCCAAAGAAGAAAAGAGATAGGTATATGTGGAAAACAACCACATCTTGCACACCTAAAACAAGCAAAACATTGTAATCACACTTGCTGTGATAAACAATGAAAATTAAATTGAAAAAAAGAACAATATTTAGTGAGATATAAACTTAAGGGGCTTTTTCCTGGCCCATCCATTCTAATTTGCAGCCTAGAACAGGACTTCCATTGAGGCTCTGTTTCCCTAGTAACCAGATTTGGTTAATGAGAACTGCTGCCGCCTTGTGGCCGTTTCACACAACAGCAGCTCTAACTGCAGCTGTAATGGTTACTTGATAGTCAAAATACTTGCAGGCCTGTAAATGACACCTGTCCTCAAAACAATCCTTCGGTCGTAAATCGAGCAAAAATCTCAAAAGACATCCATATTTCAAAACGACAATTTCAAGAGGCATATTTTATGTACATTTTATATTCTGTCTCTTTTTTTTGTGATAGAAAAAGGCATGGAAAAACGCTCAACGTCAGGAATTAATAAAGCCATGCAAATCCAGTCTAGAAACACATTCCCCTCACAGCCGTCAGAAGGATCATCAGCAAAAAAGTCTACATAGTATAAATGCTGAAGGGGTTTTAGAGAACTGTGCACCCTCTAGCTGCTGATGGGATGTAACCTGGTAACAGCCAGTACAGAGAACAAAATGGAGGTGTGTTTAAAGGTAAAACTTGAGCTACTATGTGATCTGGTAGGCCCACTGATGGGCCTATCCGCTGAGTAGACCTGAATCGAAAAGACACAGGCTGGCAATCCTTCACTGCAGCAACATGTACCATAGCCAAGAGCTGGAAGAAACCAAAACGTCCATCAACAGAAAAATGCACCAAGAAGAAGTGGTCCATGTACACAATGGAATATTAGCCATGGAAAAGCATGGAACACTGCCGTTGGCACCAGCATAGAAGGATCTAGAGATAATCACCCTACCTGAAGTAAGAAAGAAAACGAAAGACAGATATCCTATTACATCACTTATAGGTGTTACCTAAAAATTGATAGCCATGAAATAATTTCCAAGAGAAGGACACTCATAGATTCAGAAAACCAAATTATGTTTAACCAAATGGAAAGGTGTAAGGAAGGTATGAATTAGGATATGGGGGTTAACAGACATGTAGTAATACATATGAAATATATAATCACAAAATACCTATGGAATGCTAAAAGAGGTGTACTCAACACTCTGTAATAACCTACACGGGAAAGGATCCAAAGATGAATAGATCAATACATTGATATAATGAACCAGATTCCGTACACCTAGAAAAAACACAGTATTTTTATCCAATTTGCTGTGATAATAAATAAAAACTAAATGTAAAAAACAAACAAGAAGTAAGGAGATATAAGCTCTTGGGAGTTTGCCGTGGCACATTCTGCTCTAATTTGCAGCTTACAAACACGATTTCCAGGAACCCTCTGTTGCCCAAAAGCCCAGAGTTGGAAATGTAGAAATGCTGCCGCCTTGTGGCCGTTTCCCACAAGAGCGGCTTTAAAACCACAGCTAACGGTCACTTAACATTCACAAGGACTCAGGACAGTAAAGGACAACTGCCCTCAAAAATTCACAACTGGCAAAATTTTCAAGGAGATAGTATGAAGAGGTAAATTTTACTCATTATTTTTCTAAAAACAAGGAAAATGGATAAAAGCTCAACAACATAAATTTTTAAACTCATGCAAATCTAGCCTACAAAAAGATTTCAACTCACACACGTCAACTACCATCAGCCAAAAGTCTACAAACAATAAATGCGGAAGGGGTTTTAGAGAACTGTGTACCCTCTAGCTGCTGGTGAGATGTAAAGTGATAAGAGCCAATAGTGAGAACAGAAAGGAGCTGTGTTTAAAAGTAAAAATTGAGCCAGCATTCCATTCAGCAGGCCCACCGCTGAGCCTCTCACCTGAAAATACCAGAGTCGAGAAGGCACAGGCTGCAACAGCTTCACTGCAGGAGTTTTCACAATAGCCAAGACACGGAAGCAACCAAAATGTCCATCAATGGATGAATGGATAAAGAAGAAGTGGTCCATGTACATAATGGAATATTAGCCATGCAAAACAGTGAAACACTGCTCGTTGAGGCACCATTTATGAGCCTAGATATAATCTCAGAACATGACGTAAGTCAGAAAGAAAAAGACATATAGTATGATATCACTTATAGGTGTTATCTAACAACTGACAAATATGATAGCATTTTCACAGAGAAAGAAACTCACAGACTTAGAGAACAAACTATTCTTATGTAAATGGAAAGGTGGGTGGTATGGAAAATTAAGATTAGGGTTACCATATGTGTACAAATACCTACTAAATACATTTATCAAAGAGACCGACCATATAGCAAGGGAGGTCAATGGAGCACTCTGCAATAATTTACATGGGAAGAGTATCTGCACATGAATATATTACGTATGTGTGTGTGTGTGTGTGTGTGTGTGTGTGTGTGTCTATATGTGTGTGTGTAATGTACAAATGAACCAGATTGTATACACGTAGGACAAACAATATTCTAAACATTACCTCGATTTAAAAAGACTAAAAAATCGAAAAAGAAATAATGGAATATTAACTTATGGGTTTTTTTCCTAGCACATTCCATTCTAATTTACAACCTGGGAACGCGACTTCCAGAAATGTTGTGCTGCCCTAGAAACCAGTTTTGGGAACGGAGAAATGCTGCCGCCTTGTGGCCGTTTCCCCCAACAGCACCTTTAAAGCCAGTAGTAGTGGTCACTAAATATTCACACTCATTACAAGCCTGTAAATGTCACCTGTTGTCAAAAAAATCCTGGGGTCAAAAATCGACGAAAAATTCAAAACAGGGCAGCCTTCCCAGAAGACCACTTCAAGTGGTTTATTGTACTCACAGTTTTTTTCTGTTTTTGTGTAACGGAAAGAAAACAAAGCATGGAAAAAGGCTGAACATTAGGAATTATTAAAGACATGCAAATCCAAATTACAAAAACCTATCAGCTCACACCAGTCATAATGGCCATCAGCAAAAACTCTGCAAACAATAAATGCTGAAGGGGTTGTGGAGAAATGCGCACCCTCGTTTCTAAGTGGGACATGGTAAGAACCAGTAATGAAAACACAAAGGAGGTGCCTTGGTAAGGTAAATATTGAGCTACCATTCAATCAAGCATACCCACTGCTGGGCCTATCACCTGAGAGGATGAGAATCCAAAAGACACAGGGTGGCAATCCTGCACTCCAGCAATATTTACCACAGCCAACACTTGGAAGCAACAAAAATGTCTGTCAACAGAGGAAGGCACAAAGAAGAAGTGGTCCATGTACACAATGGAATATTACTCCAATAAAAAAATATATATACTTTCAATTTAGAAACCAAACGTAAGTAAGGAGACATCAGCTTTTGGGGGTTTGTCCGGGCACATTCCTCTCTAATATATAACCGAGGAACACCACTGGCAGGAAGGACCCCTTCCGTAATTCCCAGAATGGGGAAAGGAGAAATGCTGCCACCCAATGGCCGATACCTGCAACAGCAGCTTTAAAACCTGTGCTCATGGTCACTTCATATGCACAAGTACTGGAGGGCTGTAAATGAAACCTGCCCTCAGAATGTCTTCAGGGAGGTAATGGCCAAAATATTTCAAAATGTGACACATACTTCAAGAAAACCATTTGAAGAGGTAAGCGCTACTCACAGCTTGAAAAAAAAGAGGACATGCCTGAAAGTTCAATTTCAAGGGATTATGAGATGCATGCAAATCCAACCTCAAAGAGGTGTCAGCTCACACCTGTCAGAATAAACATCAGCAGAAAAACTACAAACAATAAATGCTGAAAGGGTTGTGGACAAGGGCATACCCTCAAATTTAAGTGGAACATAACCTGGTAAGAGCCACTAATGAGAACAGAATGGAGACGCCTTTACAAGGTAAACATTTTGCTACCATATGATCCAACAGGCCCTCTCCTGGGCCTATAACCGAAGAAGACATAGTTGAAAGACACAGGCAGGCAAATGTGCATTTCAGCAGTGTTACAATAACCAAGACATGGAAGCAACCCAAAAGTCCATCAACAGGTGAGTGGACAAAGAAAAACCGGTCCACGTACAGATGGAATATTAGCCAAGGAAAACAATGACACAATGCCATTTGCATCACCGTAGATGAGTCTAGAAGTAATCACGCAACTTGTAGTAAGTCAGAAAGCGAAAGACACGTATCCTGTGATATCACTTATAGGTGTTACCTAAAAATTGATACCAGTGAAGATATTTCCACAGAGAAAGGCAATCACAGATTCATTAAACAAACTCATGGTTCACCAATGGAAAGGTGTGAGGATTGGATACATTAGGATGTCAGAGTTAACAGAGATATACAAACACAGGTGAAGTATATAATCACCAAAGACCTACGGAATACCAAGAGAAGACTACTCAACATTGTGTCATAACCTAAAATGGGAAAAGGATCCAAAGAAGAAAAGAGATAGGTATATGTGGAAAACAACCACATCTTGCACACCTAAAACAAGCAAAACATTGTAATCACACTTGCTGTGATAAACAATGAAAATTAAATTGAAAAAAAGAACAATATTTAGTGAGATATAAACTTAAGGGGCTTTTTCCTGGCCCATCCATTCTAATTTGCAGCCTAGAACAGGACTTCCATTGAGGCTCTGTTTCCCTAGTAACCAGATTTGGTTAATGAGAACTGCTGCCGCCTTGTGGCCGTTTCACACAACAGCAGCTCTAACTGCAGCTGTAATGGTTACTTGATAGTCAAAATACTTGCAGGCCTGTAAATGACACCTGTCCTCAAAACAATCCTTCGGTCGTAAATCGAGCAAAAATCTCAAAAGACATCCATATTTCAAAACGACAATTTCAAGAGGCATATTTTATGTACATTTTATATTCTGTCTCTTTTTTTTGTGATAGAAAAAGGCATGGAAAAACGCTCAACGTCAGGAATTAATAAAGCCATGCAAATCCAGTCTAGAAACACATTCCCCTCACAGCCGTCAGAAGGATCATCAGCAAAAAAGTCTACATAGTATAAATGCTGAAGGGGTTTTAGAGAACTGTGCACCCTCTAGCTGCTGATGGGATGTAACCTGGTAACAGCCAGTACAGAGAACAAAATGGAGGTGTGTTTAAAGGTAAAACTTGAGCTACTATGTGATCTGGTAGGCCCACTGATGGGCCTAGCCGCTGAGTAGACCTGAATCGAAAAGACACAGGCTGGCAATCCTTCACTGCAGCAACATGTACCATAGCCAAGAGCTGGAAGAAACCAAAACGTCCATCAACAGAAAAATGCACCAAGAAGAAGTGGTCCATGTACACAATGGAATATTAGCCATGGAAAAGCATGGAACACTGCCGTTGGCACCAGCATAGAAGGATCTAGAGATAATCACCCTACCTGAAGTAAGAAAGAAAACGAAAGACAGATATCCTATTACATCACTTATAGGTGTTACCTAAAAATTGATAGCCATGAAATAATTTCCAAGAGAAGGACACTCATAGATTCAGAAAACCAAATTATGTTTAACCAAATGGAAAGGTGTAAGGAAGGTATGAATTAGGATATGGGGGTTAACAGACATGTAGTAATACATATGAAATATATAATCACAAAATACCTATGGAATGCTAAAAGAGGTGTACTCAACACTCTGTAATAACCTACACGGGAAAGGATCCAAAGATGAATAGATCAATACATTGATATAATGAACCAGATTCCGTACACCTAGAAAAAACACAGTATTTTTATCCAATTTGCTGTGATAATAAATAAAAACTAAATGTAAAAAACAAACAAGAAGTAAGGAGATATAAGCTCTTGGGAGTTTGCCATGGCACATTCTGCTCTAATTTGCAGCTTACAAACACGATTTCCAGGAACCCTCTGTTGCCCAAAAGCCCAGAGTTGGAAATGTAGAAATGCTGCCGCCTTGTGGCCGTTTCCCACAAGAGCGGCTTTAAAACCACAGCTAACGGTCACTTAACATTCACAAGGACTCAGGACAGTAAAGGACAACTGCCCTCAAAAATTCACAACTGGCAAAATTTTCAAGGAGATAGTATGAAGAGGTAAATTTTACTCATTATTTTTCTAAAAACAAGGAAAATGGATAAAAGCTCAACAACATAAATTTTTAAACTCATGCAAATCTAGCCTACAAAAAGATTTCAACTCACACACGTCAACTACCATCAGCCAAAAGTCTACAAACAATAAATGCGGAAGGGGTTTTAGAGAACTGTGTACCCTCTAGCTGCTGGTGAGATGTAAAGTGATAAGAGCCAATAGTGAGAACAGAAAGGAGCTGTGTTTAAAAGTAAAAATTGAGCCAGCATTCCATTCAGCAGGCCCACCGCTGAGCCTCTCACCTGAAAATACCAGAGTCGAGAAGGCACAGGCTGCAACAGCTTCACTGCAGGAGTTTTCACAATAGCCAAGACACGGAAGCAACCAAAATGTCCATCAATGGATGAATGGATAAAGAAGAAGTGGTCCATGTACATAATGGAATATTAGCCATGCAAAACAGTGAAACACTGCTCGTTGAGGCACCATTTATGAGCCTAGATATAATCTCAGAACATGACGTAAGTCAGAAAGAAAAAGACATATAGTATGATATCACTTATAGGTGTTATCTAACAACTGACAAATATGATAGCATTTTCACAGAGAAAGAAACTCACAGACTTAGAGAACAAACTATTCTTATGTAAATGGAAAGGTGGGTGGTATGGAAAATTAAGATTAGGGTTACCATATGTGTACAAATACCTACTAAATACATTTATCAAAGAGACCGACCATATAGCAAGGGAGGTCAATGGAGCACTCTGCAATAATTTACATGGGAAGAGTATCTGCACATGAATATATTACGTATGTGTGTGTGTGTGTGTGTGTGTGTGTGTGTGTCTATATGTGTGTGTGTAATGTACAAATGAACCAGATTGTATACACGTAGGACAAACAATATTCTAAACATTACCTCGATTTAAAAAGACTAAAAAATCGAAAAAGAAATAATGGAATATTAACTTATGGGTTTCTTTCCTAGCACATTCCATTCTAATTTACAACCTGGGAACGCGACTTCCAGAAATGTTGTGCTGCCCTAGAAACCAGTTTTGGGAACGGAGAAATGCTGCCGCCTTGTGGCCGTTTCCCCCAACAGCACCTTTAAAGCCACTAGTAGTGGTCACTAAATATTCACACTCATTACAAGCCTGTAAATGTCACCTGTTGTCAAAAAAATCCTGGGGTCAAAAATCGACGAAAAATTCAAAACAGGGCAGCCTTCCCAGAAGACCACTTCAAGTGGTTTATTGTACTCACAGTTTTTTTCTGTTTTTGTGTAACAGAAAGAAAACAAAGCATGGAAAAAGGCTGAACATTAGGAATTATTAAAGACATGCAAATCCAAATTACAAAAACCTATCAGCTCACACCAGTCATAATGGCCATCAGCAAAAACTCTGCAAACAATAAATGCTGAAGGGGTTGTGGAGAAATGCGCACCCTCGTTTCTAAGTGGGACATGGTAAGAACCAGTAATGAAAACACAAAGGAGGTGCCTTGGTAAGGTAAATATTGAGCTACCATTCAATCAAGCATACCCACTGCTGGGCCTATCACCTGAGAAGATGAGAATCCAAAAGACACAGGGTGGCAATCCTGCACTCCAGCAATATTTACCACAGCCAACACTTGGAAGCAACAAAAATGTCTGTCAACAGAGGAAGGCACAAAGAAGAAGTGGTCCATGTACACAATGGAATATTACTCCAATAAAAAAATATATATACTTTCAATTTAGAAACCAAACGTAAGTAAGGAGACATCAGCTTTTGGGGGTTTGTCCGGGCACATTCCTCTCTAATATATAACCGAGGAACACCACTGGCAGGAAGGACCCCTTCCGTAATTCCCAGAATGGGGAAAGGAGAAATGCTGCCGCCCAATGGCCGATACCTGCAACAGCAGCTTTAAAACCTGTGCTCATGGTCACTTCATATGCACAAGTACTGGAGGGCTGTAAATGAAACCTGCCCTCAGAATGTCTTCAGGGAGGTAATGGCCAAAATATTTCAAAATGTGACACATACTTCAAGAAAACCATTTGAAGAGGTAAGCGCTACTCACAGCTTGAAAAAAAAGAGGACATGCCTGAAAGTTCAATTTCAAGGGATTATGAGATGCATGCAAATCCAACCTCAAAGAGGTGTCAGCTCACACCTGTCAGAATAAACATCAGCAGAAAAACTACAAACAATAAATGCTGAAAGGGTTGTGGACAAGGGCATACCCTCAAATTTAAGTGGAACATAACCTGGTAAGAGCCACTAATGAGAACAGAATGGAGACGCCTTTACAAGGTAAACATTTTGCTACCATATGATCCAACAGGCCCTCTCCTGGGCCTATAACCGAAGAAGACATAGTTGAAAGACACAGGCAGGCAAATGTGCATTTCAGCAGTGTTACAATAACCAAGACATGGAAGCAACCCAAAAGTCCATCAACAGGTGAGTGGACAAAGAAAAACCGGTCCACGTACAGATGGAATATTAGCCAAGGAAAACAATGACACAATGCCATTTGCATCACCGTAGATGAGTCTAGAAGTAATCACGCAACTTGTAGTAAGTCAGAAAGCGAAAGACACGTATCCTGTGATATCACTTATAGGTGTTACCTAAAAATTGATACCAGTGAAGATATTTCCACAGAGAAAGGCAATCACAGATTCATTAAACAAACTCATGGTTCACCAATGGAAAGGTGTGAGGATTGGATACATTAGGATGTCAGAGTTAACAGAGATATACAAACACAGGTGAAGTATATAATCACCAAAGACCTACGGAATACCAAGAGAAGACTACTCAACATTGTGTCATAACCTAAAATGGGAAAAGGATCCAAAGAAGAAAAGAGATAGGTATATGTGGAAAACAACCACATCTTGCACACCTAAAACAAGCAAAACATTGTAATCACACTTGCTGTGATAAACAATGAAAATTAAATTGAAAAAAAGAACAATATTTAGTGAGATATAAACTTAAGGGGCTTTTTCCTGGCCCATCCATTCTAATTTGCAGCCTAGAACAGGACTTCCATTGAGGCTCTGTTTCCCTAGTAACCAGATTTGGTTAATGAGAACTGCTGCCGCCTTGTGGCCGTTTCACACAACAGCAGCTCTAACTGCAGCTGTAATGGTTACTTGATAGTCAAAATACTTGCAGGCCTGTAAATGACACCTGTCCTCAAAACAATCCTTCGGTCGTAAATCGAGCAAAAATCTCAAAAGACATCCATATTTCAAAACGACAATTTCAAGAGGCATATTTTATGCACATTTTATATTCTGTCTCTTTTTTTTGTGATAGAAAAAGGCATGGAAAAACGCTCAACGTCAGGAATTAATAAAGCCATGCAAATCCAGTCTAGAAACACATTCCCCTCACAGCCGTCAGAAGGATCATCAGCAAAAAAGTCTACATAGTATAAATGCTGAAGGGGTTTTAGAGAACTGTGCACCCTCTAGCTGCTGATGGGATGTAACCTGGTAACAGCCAGTACAGAGAACAAAATGGAGGTGTGTTTAAAGGTAAAACTTGAGCTACTATGTGATCTGGTAGGCCCACTGATGGGCCTAGCCGCTGAGTAGACCTGAATCGAAAAGACACAGGCTGGCAATCCTTCACTGCAGCAACATGTACCATAGCCAAGAGCTGGAAGAAACCAAAACGTCCATCAACAGAAAAATGCACCAAGAAGAAGTGGTCCATGTACACAATGGAATATTAGCCATGGAAAAGCATGGAACACTGCCGTTGGCACCAGCATAGAAGGATCTAGAGATAATCACCCTACCTGAAGTAAGAAAGAAAACGAAAGACAGATATCCTATTACATCACTTATAGGTGTTACCTAAAAATTGATAGCCATGAAATAATTTCCAAGAGAAGGACACTCATAGATTCAGAAAACCAAATTATGTTTAACCAAATGGAAAGGTGTAAGGAAGGTATGAATTAGGATATGGGGGTTAACAGACATGTAGTAATACATATGAAATATATAATCACAAAATACCTATGGAATGCTAAAAGAGGTGTACTCAACACTCTGTAATAACCTACACGGGAAAGGATCCAAAGATGAATAGATCAATACATTGATATAATGAACCAGATTCCGTACACCTAGAAAAAACACAGTATTTTTATCCAATTTGCTGTGATAATAAATAAAAACTAAATGTAAAAAACAAACAAGAAGTAAGGAGATATAAGCTCTTGGGAGTTTGCCGTGGCACATTCTGCTCTAATTTGCAGCTTACAAACACGATTTCCAGGAACCCTCTGTTGCCCAAAAGCCCAGAGTTGGAAATGTAGAAATGCTGCCGCCTTGTGGCCGTTTCCCACAAGAGCGGCTTTAAAACCACAGCTAACGGTCACTTAACATTCACAAGGACTCAGGACAGTAAAGGACAACTGCCCTCAAAAATTCACAACTGGCAAAATTTTCAAGGAGATAGTATGAAGAGGTAAATTTTACTCATTATTTTTCTAAAAACAAGGAAAATGGATAAAAGCTCAACAACATAAATTTTTAAACTCATGCAAATCTAGCCTACAAAAAGATTTCAACTCACACACGTCAACTACCATCAGCCAAAAGTCTACAAACAATAAATGCGGAAGGGGTTTTAGAGAACTGTGTACCCTCTAGCTGCTGGTGAGATGTAAAGTGATAAGAGCCAATAGTGAGAACAGAAAGGAGCTGTGTTTAAAAGTAAAAATTGAGCCAGCATTCCATTCAGCAGGCCCACCGCTGAGCCTCTCACCTGAAAATACCAGAGTCGAGAAGGCACAGGCTGCAACAGCTTCACTGCAGGAGTTTTCACAATAGCCAAGACACGGAAGCAACCAAAATGTCCATCAATGGATGAATGGATAAAGAAGAAGTGGTCCATGTACATAATGGAATATTAGCCATGCAAAACAGTGAAACACTGCTCGTTGAGGCACCATTTATGAGCCTAGATATAATCTCAGAACATGACGTAAGTCAGAAAGAAAAAGACATATAGTATGATATCACTTATAGGTGTTATCTAACAACTGACAAATATGATAGCATTTTCACAGAGAAAGAAACTCACAGACTTAGAGAACAAACTATTCTTATGTAAATGGAAAGGTGGGTGGTATGGAAAATTAAGATTAGGGTTACCATATGTGTACAAATACCTACTAAATACATTTATCAAAGAGACCGACCATATAGCAAGGGAGGTCAATGGAGCACTCTGCAATAATTTACATGGGAAGAGTATCTGCACATGAATATATTACGTATGTGTGTGTGTGTGTGTGTGTGTGTGTGTGTGTCTATATGTGTGTGTGTAATGTACAAATGAACCAGATTGTATACACGTAGGACAAACAATATTCTAAACATTACCTCGATTTAAAAAGACTAAAAAATCGAAAAAGAAATAATGGAATATTAACTTATGGGTTTCTTTCCTAGCACATTCCATTCTAATTTACAACCTGGGAACGCGACTTCCAGAAATGTTGTGCTGCCCTAGAAACCAGTTTTGGGAACGGAGAAATGCTGCCGCCTTGTGGCCGTTTCCCCCAACAGCACCTTTAAAGCCACTAGTAGTGGTCACTAAATATTCACACTCATTACAAGCCTGTAAATGTCACCTGTTGTCAAAAAAATCCTGGGGTCAAAAATCGACGAAAAATTCAAAACAGGGCAGCCTTCCCAGAAGACCACTTCAAGTGGTTTATCGTACTCACAGTTTTTTTCTGTTTTTGTGTAACAGAAAGAAAACAAAGCATGGAAAAAGGCTGAACATTAGGAATTATTAAAGACATGCAAATCCAAATTACAAAAACCTATCAGCTCACACCAGTCATAATGGCCATCAGCAAAAACTCTGCAAACAATAAATGCTGAAGGGGTTGTGGAGAAATGCGCACCCTCGTTTCTAAGTGGGACATGGTAAGAACCAGTAATGAAAACACAAAGGAGGTGCCTTGGTAAGGTAAATATTGAGCTACCATTCAATCAAGCATACCCACTGCTGGGCCTATCACCTGAGAAGATGAGAATCCAAAAGACACAGGGTGGCAATCCTGCACTCCAGCAATATTTACCACAGCCAACACTTGGAAGCAACAAAAATGTCTGTCAACAGAGGAAGGCACAAAGAAGAAGTGGTCCATGTACACAATGGAATATTACTCCAATAAAAAAATATATATACTTTCAATTTAGAAACCAAACGTAAGTAAGGAGACATCAGCTTTTGGGGGTTTGTCCGGGCACATTCCTCTCTAATATATAACCGAGGAACACCACTGGCAGGAAGGACCCCTTCCGTAATTCCCAGAATGGGGAAAGGAGAAATGCTGCCGCCCAATGGCCGATACCTGCAACAGCAGCTTTAAAACCTGTGCTCATGGTCACTTCATATGCACAAGTACTGGAGGGCTGTAAATGAAACCTGCCCTCAGAATGTCTTCAGGGAGGTAATGGCCAAACTATTTCAAAATGTGACACATACTTCAAGAAAACCATTTGAAGAGGTAAGCGCTACTCACAGCTTGAAAAAAAAGAGGACATGCCTGAAAGTTCAATTTCAAGGGATTATGAGATGCATGCAAATCCAACCTCAAAGAGGTGTCAGCTCACACCTGTCAGAATAAACATCAGCAGAAAAACTACAAACAATAAATGCTGAAAGGGTTGTGGACAAGGGCATACCCTCAAATTTAAGTGGAACATAACCTGGTAAGAGCCACTAATGAGAACAGAATGGAGACGCCTTTACAAGGTAAACATTTTGCTACCATATGATCCAACAGGCCCTCTCCTGGGCCTATAACCGAAGAAGACATAGTTGAAAGACACAGGCAGGCAAATGTGCATTTCAGCAGTGTTACAATAACCAAGACATGGAAGCAACCCAAAAGTCCATCAACAGGTGAGTGGACAAAGAAAAACCGGTCCACGTACAGATGGAATATTAGCCAAGGAAAACAATGACACAATGCCATTTGCATCACCGTAGATGAGTCTAGAAGTAATCACGCAACTTGTAGTAAGTCAGAAAGCGAAAGACACGTATCCTGTGATATCACTTATAGGTGTTACCTAAAAATTGATACCAGTGAAGATATTTCCACAGAGAAAGGCAATCACAGATTCATTAAACAAACTCATGGTTCACCAATGGAAAGGTGTGAGGATTGGATACATTAGGATGTCAGAGTTAACAGAGATATACAAACACAGGTGAAGTATATAATCACCAAAGACCTACGGAATACCAAGAGAAGACTACTCAACATTGTGTCATAACCTAAAATGGGAAAAGGATCCAAAGAAGAAAAGAGATAGGTATATGTGGAAAACAACCACATCTTGCACACCTAAAACAAGCAAAACATTGTAATCACACTTGCTGTGATAAACAATGAAAATTAAATTTAAAAAAAGAACAATATTTAGTGAGATATAAACTTAAGGGGCTTTTTCCTGGCCCATCCATTCTAATTTGCAGCCTAGAACAGGACTTCCATTGAGGCTCTGTTTCCCTAGTAACCAGATTTGGTTAATGAGAACTGCTGCCGCCTTGTGGCCGTTTCACACAACAGCAGCTCTAACTGCAGCTGTAATGGTTACTTGATAGTCAAAATACTTGCAGGCCTGTAAATGACACCTGTCCTCAAAACAATCCTTCGGTCGTAAATCGAGCAAAAATCTCAAAAGACATCCATATTTCAAAACGACAATTTCAAGAGGCATATTTTATGCACATTTTATATTCTGTCTCTTTTTTTTGTGATAGAAAAAGGCATGGAAAAACGCTCAACGTCAGGAATTAATAAAGCCATGCAAATCCAGTCTAGAAACACATTCCCCTCACAGCCGTCAGAAGGATCATCAGCAAAAAAGTCTACATAGTATAAATGCTGAAGGGGTTTTAGAGAACTGTGCACCCTCTAGCTGCTGATGGGATGTAACCTGGTAACAGCCAGTACAGAGAACAAAATGGAGGTGTGTTTAAAGGTAAAACTTGAGCTACTATGTGATCTGGTAGGCCCACTGATGGGCCTAGCCGCTGAGTAGACCTGAATCGAAAAGACACAGGCTGGCAATCCTTCACTGCAGCAACATGTACCATAGCCAAGAGCTGGAAGAAACCAAAACGTCCATCAACAGAAAAATGCACCAAGAAGAAGTGGTCCATGTACACAATGGAATATTAGCCATGGAAAAGCATGGAACACTGCCGTTGGCACCAGCATAGAAGGATCTAGAGATAATCACCCTACCTGAAGTAAGAAAGAAAACGAAAGACAGATATCCTATTACATCACTTATAGGTGTTACCTAAAAATTGATAGCCATGAAATAATTTCCAAGAGAAGGACACTCATAGATTCAGAAAACCAAATTATGTTTAACCAAATGGAAAGGTGTAAGGAAGGTATGAATTAGGATATGGGGGTTAACAGACATGTAGTAATACATATGAAATATATAATCACAAAATACCTATGGAATGCTAAAAGAGGTGTACTCAACACTCTGTAATAACCTACACGGGAAAGGATCCAAAGATGAATAGATCAATACATTGATATAATGAACCAGATTCCGTACACCTAGAAAAAACACAGTATTTTTATCCAATTTGCTGTGATAATAAATAAAAACTAAATGTAAAAAACAAACAAGAAGTAAGGAGATATAAGCTCTTGGGAGTTTGCCGTGGCACATTCTGCTCTAATTTGCAGCTTACAAACACGATTTCCAGGAACCCTCTGTTGCCCAAAAGCCCAGAGTTGGAAATGTAGAAATGCTGCCGCCTTGTGGCCGTTTCCCACAAGAGCGGCTTTAAAACCACAGCTAACGGTCACTTAACATTCACAAGGACTCAGGACAGTAAAGGACAACTGCCCTCAAAAATTCACAACTGGCAAAATTTTCAAGGAGATAGTATGAAGAGGTAAATTTTACTCATTATTTTTCTAAAAACAAGGAAAATGGATAAAAGCTCAACAACATAAATTTTTAAACTCATGCAAATCTAGCCTACAAAAAGATTTCAACTCACACACGTCAACTACCATCAGCCAAAAGTCTACAAACAATAAATGCGGAAGGGGTTTTAGAGAACTGTGTACCCTCTAGCTGCTGGTGAGATGTAAAGTGATAAGAGCCAATAGTGAGAACAGAAAGGAGCTGTGTTTAAAAGTAAAAATTGAGCCAGCATTCCATTCAGCAGGCCCACCGCTGAGCCTCTCACCTGAAAATACCAGAGTCGAGAAGGCACAGGCTGCAACAGCTTCACTGCAGGAGTTTTCACAATAGCCAAGACACGGAAGCAACCAAAATGTCCATCAATGGATGAATGGATAAAGAAGAAGTGGTCCATGTACATAATGGAATATTAGCCATGCAAAACAGTGAAACACTGCTCGTTGAGGCACCATTTATGAGCCTAGATATAATCTCAGAACATGACGTAAGTCAGAAAGAAAAAGACATATAGTATGATATCACTTATAGGTGTTATCTAACAACTGACAAATATGATAGCATTTTCACAGAGAAAGAAACTCACAGACTTAGAGAACAAACTATTCTTATGTAAATGGAAAGGTGGGTGGTATGGAAAATTAAGATTAGGGTTACCATATGTGTACAAATACCTACTAAATACATTTATCAAAGAGACCGACCATATAGCAAGGGAGGTCAATGGAGCACTCTGCAATAATTTACATGGGAAGAGTATCTGCACATGAATATATTACGTATGTGTGTGTGTGTGTGTGTGTGTGTGTGTGTCTATATGTGTGTGTGTAATGTACAAATGAACCAGATTGTATACACGTAGGACAAACAATATTCTAAACATTACCTCGATTTAAAAAGACTAAAAAATCGAAAAAGAAATAATGGAATATTAACTTATGGGTTTCTTTCCTAGCACATTCCATTCTAATTTACAACCTGGGAACGCGACTTCCAGAAATGTTGTGCTGCCCTAGAAACCAGTTTTGGGAACGGAGAAATGCTGCCGCCTTGTGGCCGTTTCCCCCAACAGCACCTTTAAAGCCACTAGTAGTGGTCACTAAATATTCACACTCATTACAAGCCTGTAAATGTCACCTGTTGTCAAAAAAATCCTGGGGTCAAAAATCGACGAAAAATTCAAAACAGGGCAGCCTTCCCAGAAGACCACTTCAAGTGGTTTATCGTACTCACAGTTTTTTTCTGTTTTTGTGTAACAGAAAGAAAACAAAGCATGGAAAAAGGCTGAACATTAGGAATTATTAAAGACATGCAAATCCAAATTACAAAAACCTATCAGCTCACACCAGTCATAATGGCCATCAGCAAAAACTCTGCAAACAATAAATGCTGAAGGGGTTGTGGAGAAATGCGCACCCTCGTTTCTAAGTGGGACATGGTAAGAACCAGTAATGAAAACACAAAGGAGGTGCCTTGGTAAGGTAAATATTGAGCTACCATTCAATCAAGCATACCCACTGCTGGGCCTATCACCTGAGAAGATGAGAATCCAAAAGACACAGGGTGGCAATCCTGCACTCCAGCAATATTTACCACAGCCAACACTTGGAAGCAACAAAAATGTCTGTCAACAGAGGAAGGCACAAAGAAGAAGTGGTCCATGTACACAATGGAATATTACTCCAATAAAAAAATATATATACTTTCAATTTAGAAACCAAACGTAAGTAAGGAGACATCAGCTTTTGGGGGTTTGTCCGGGCACATTCCTCTCTAATATATAACCGAGGAACACCACTGGCAGGAAGGACCCCTTCCGTAATTCCCAGAATGGGGAAAGGAGAAATGCTGCCGCCCAATGGCCGATACCTGCAACAGCAGCTTTAAAACCTGTGCTCATGGTCACTTCATATGCACAAGTACTGGAGGGCTGTAAATGAAACCTGCCCTCAGAATGTCTTCAGGGAGGTAATGGCCAAAATATTTCAAAATGTGACACATACTTCAAGAAAACCATTTGAAGAGGTAAGCGCTACTCACAGCTTGAAAAAAAAGAGGACATGCCTGAAAGTTCAATTTCAAGGGATTATGAGATGCATGCAAATCCAACCTCAAAGAGGTGTCAGCTCACACCTGTCAGAATAAACATCAGCAGAAAAACTACAAACAATAAATGCTGAAAGGGTTGTGGACAAGGGCATACCCTCAAATTTAAGTGGAACATAACCTGGTAAGAGCCACTAATGAGAACAGAATGGAGACGCCTTTACAAGGTAAACATTTTGCTACCATATGATCCAACAGGCCCTCTCCTGGGCCTATAACCGAAGAAGACATAGTTGAAAGACACAGGCAGGCAAATGTGCATTTCAGCAGTGTTACAATAACCAAGACATGGAAGCAACCCAAAAGTCCATCAACAGGTGAGTGGACAAAGAAAAACCGGTCCACGTACAGATGGAATATTAGCCAAGGAAAACAATGACACAATGCCATTTGCATCACCGTAGATGAGTCTAGAAGTAATCACGCAACTTGTAGTAAGTCAGAAAGCGAAAGACACGTATCCTGTGATATCACTTATAGGTGTTACCTAAAAATTGATACCAGTGAAGATATTTCCACAGAGAAAGGCAATCACAGATTCATTAAACAAACTCATGGTTCACCAATGGAAAGGTGTGAGGATTGGATACATTAGGATGTCAGAGTTAACAGAGATATACAAACACAGGTGAAGTATATAATCACCAAAGACCTACGGAATACCAAGAGAAGACTACTCAACATTGTGTCATAACCTAAAATGGGAAAAGGATCCAAAGAAGAAAAGAGATAGGTATATGTGGAAAACAACCACATCTTGCACACCTAAAACAAGCAAAACATTGTAATCACACTTGCTGTGATAAACAATGAAAATTAAATTGAAAAAAAGAACAATATTTAGTGAGATATAAACTTAAGGGGCTTTTTCCTGGCCCATCCATTCTAATTTGCAGCCTAGAACAGGACTTCCATTGAGGCTCTGTTTCCCTAGTAACCAGATTTGGTTAATGAGAACTGCTGCCGCCTTGTGGCCGTTTCACACAACAGCAGCTCTAACTGCAGCTGTAATGGTTACTTGATAGTCAAAATACTTGCAGGCCTGTAAATGACACCTGTCCTCAAAACAATCCTTCGGTCGTAAATCGAGCAAAAATCTCAAAAGACATCCATATTTCAAAACGACAATTTCAAGAGGCATATTTTATGCACATTTTATATTCTGTCTCTTTTTTTTGTGATAGAAAAAGGCATGGAAAAACGCTCAACGTCAGGAATTAATAAAGCCATGCAAATCCAGTCTAGAAACACATTCCCCTCACAGCCGTCAGAAGGATCATCAGCAAAAAAGTCTACATAGTATAAATGCTGAAGGGGTTTTAGAGAACTGTGCACCCTCTAGCTGCTGATGGGATGTAACCTGGTAACAGCCAGTACAGAGAACAAAATGGAGGTGTGTTTAAAGGTAAAACTTGAGCTACTATGTGATCTGGTAGGCCCACTGATGGGCCTAGCCGCTGAGTAGACCTGAATCGAAAAGACACAGGCTGGCAATCCTTCACTGCAGCAACATGTACCATAGCCAAGAGCTGGAAGAAACCAAAACGTCCATCAACAGAAAAATGCACCAAGAAGAAGTGGTCCATGTACACAATGGAATATTAGCCATGGAAAAGCATGGAACACTGCCGTTGGCACCAGCATAGAAGGATCTAGAGATAATCACCCTACCTGAAGTAAGAAAGAAAACGAAAGACAGATATCCTATTACATCACTTATAGGTGTTACCTAAAAATTGATAGCCATGAAATAATTTCCAAGAGAAGGACACTCATAGATTCAGAAAACCAAATTATGTTTAACCAAATGGAAAGGTGTAAGGAAGGTATGAATTAGGATATGGGGGTTAACAGACATGTAGTAATACATATGAAATATATAATCACAAAATACCTATGGAATGCTAAAAGAGGTGTACTCAACACTCTGTAATAACCTACACGGGAAAGGATCCAAAGATGAATAGATCAATACATTGATATAATGAACCAGATTCCGTACACCTAGAAAAAACACAGTATTTTTATCCAATTTGCTGTGATAATAAATAAAAACTAAATGTAAAAAACAAACAAGAAGTAAGGAGATATAAGCTCTTGGGAGTTTGCCATGGCACATTCTGCTCTAATTTGCAGCTTACAAACACGATTTCCAGGAACCCTCTGTTGCCCAAAAGCCCAGAGTTGGAAATGTAGAAATGCTGCCGCCTTGTGGCCGTTTCCCACAAGAGCGGCTTTAAAACCACAGCTAACGGTCACTTAACATTCACAAGGACTCAGGACAGTAAAGGACAACTGCCCTCAAAAATTCACAACTGGCAAAATTTTCAAGGAGATAGTATGAAGAGGTAAATTTTACTCATTATTTTTCTAAAAACAAGGAAAATGGATAAAAGCTCAACAACATAAATTTTTAAACTCATGCAAATCTAGCCTACAAAAAGATTTCAACTCACACACGTCAACTACCATCAGCCAAAAGTCTACAAACAATAAATGCGGAAGGGGTTTTAGAGAACTGTGTACCCTCTAGCTGCTGGTGAGATGTAAAGTGATAAGAGCCAATAGTGAGAACAGAAAGGAGCTGTGTTTAAAAGTAAAAATTGAGCCAGCATTCCATTCAGCAGGCCCACCGCTGAGCCTCTCACCTGAAAATACCAGAGTCGAGAAGGCACAGGCTGCAACAGCTTCACTGCAGGAGTTTTCACAATAGCCAAGACACGGAAGCAACCAAAATGTCCATCAATGGATGAATGGATAAAGAAGAAGTGGTCCATGTACATAATGGAATATTAGCCATGCAAAACAGTGAAACACTGCTCGTTGAGGCACCATTTATGAGCCTAGATATAATCTCAGAACATGACGTAAGTCAGAAAGAAAAAGACATATAGTATGATATCACTTATAGGTGTTATCTAACAACTGACAAATATGATAGCATTTTCACAGAGAAAGAAACTCACAGACTTAGAGAACAAACTATTCTTATGTAAATGGAAAGGTGGGTGGTATGGAAAATTAAGATTAGGGTTACCATATGTGTACAAATACCTACTAAATACATTTATCAAAGAGACCGACCATATAGCAAGGGAGGTCAATGGAGCACTCTGCAATAATTTACATGGGAAGAGTATCTGCACATGAATATATTACGTATGTGTGTGTGTGTGTGTGTGTGTGTGTGTGTGTGTCTATATGTGTGTGTGTAATGTACAAATGAACCAGATTGTATACACGTAGGACAAACAATATTCTAAACATTACCTCGATTTAAAAAGACTAAAAAATCGAAAAAGAAATAATGGAATATTAACTTATGGGTTTTTTTCCTAGCACATTCCATTCTAATTTACAACCTGGGAACGCGACTTCCAGAAATGTTGTGCTGCCCTAGAAACCAGTTTTGGGAACGGAGAAATGCTGCCGCCTTGTGGCCGTTTCCCCCAACAGCACCTTTAAAGCCACTAGTAGTGGTCACTAAATATTCACACTCATTACAAGCCTGTAAATGTCACCTGTTGTCAAAAAAATCCTGGGGTCAAAAATCGACGAAAAATTCAAAACAGGGCAGCCTTCCCAGAAGACCACTTCAAGTGGTTTATTGTACTCACAGTTTTTTTCTGTTTTTGTGTAACGGAAAGAAAACAAAGCATGGAAAAAGGCTGAACATTAGGAATTATTAAAGACATGCAAATCCAAATTACAAAAACCTATCAGCTCACACCAGTCATAATGGCCATCAGCAAAAACTCTGCAAACAATAAATGCTGAAGGGGTTGTGGAGAAATGCGCACCCTCGTTTCTAAGTGGGACATGGTAAGAACCAGTAATGAAAACACAAAGGAGGTGCCTTGGTAAGGTAAATATTGAGCTACCATTCAATCAAGCATACCCACTGCTGGGCCTATCACCTGAGAGGATGAGAATCCAAAAGACACAGGGTGGCAATCCTGCACTCCAGCAATATTTACCACAGCCAACACTTGGAAGCAACAAAAATGTCTGTCAACAGAGGAAGGCACAAAGAAGAAGTGGTCCATGTACACAATGGAATATTACTCCAATAAAAAAATATATATACTTTCAATTTAGAAACCAAACGTAAGTAAGGAGACATCAGCTTTTGGGGGTTTGTCCGGGCACATTCCTCTCTAATATATAACCGAGGAACACCACTGGCAGGAAGGACCCCTTCCGTAATTCCCAGAATGGGGAAAGGAGAAATGCTGCCGCCCAATGGCCGATACCTGCAACAGCAGCTTTAAAACCTGTGCTCATGGTCACTTCATATGCACAAGTACTGGAGGGCTGTAAATGAAACCTGCCCTCAGAATGTCTTCAGGGAGGTAATGGCCAAACTATTTCAAAATGTGACACATACTTCAAGAAAACCATTTGAAGAGGTAAGCGCTACTCACAGCTTGAAAAAAAAGAGGACATGCCTGAAAGTTCAATTTCAAGGGATTATGAGATGCATGCAAATCCAACCTCAAAGAGGTGTCAGCTCACACCTGTCAGAATAAACATCAGCAGAAAAACTACAAACAATAAATGCTGAAAGGGTTGTGGACAAGGGCATACCCTCAAATTTAAGTGGAACATAACCTGGTAAGAGCCACTAATGAGAACAGAATGGAGACGCCTTTACAAGGTAAACATTTTGCTACCATATGATCCAACAGGCCCTCTCCTGGGCCTATAACCGAAGAAGACATAGTTGAAAGACACAGGCAGGCAAATGTGCATTTCAGCAGTGTTACAATAACCAAGACATGGAAGCAACCCAAAAGTCCATCAACAGGTGAGTGGACAAAGAAAAACCGGTCCACGTACAGATGGAATATTAGCCAAGGAAAACAATGACACAATGCCATTTGCATCACCGTAGATGAGTCTAGAAGTAATCACGCAACTTGTAGTAAGTCAGAAAGCGAAAGACACGTATCCTGTGATATCACTTATAGGTGTTACCTAAAAATTGATACCAGTGAAGATATTTCCACAGAGAAAGGCAATCACAGATTCATTAAACAAACTCATGGTTCACCAATGGAAAGGTGTGAGGATTGGATACATTAGGATGTCAGAGTTAACAGAGATATACAAACACAGGTGAAGTATATAATCACCAAAGACCTACGGAATACCAAGAGAAGACTACTCAACATTGTGTCATAACCTAAAATGGGAAAAGGATCCAAAGAAGAAAAGAGATAGGTATATGTGGAAAACAACCACATCTTGCACACCTAAAACAAGCAAAACATTGTAATCACACTTGCTGTGATAAACAATGAAAATTAAATTTAAAAAAAGAACAATATTTAGTGAGATATAAACTTAAGGGGCTTTTTCCTGGCCCATCCATTCTAATTTGCAGCCTAGAACAGGACTTCCATTGAGGCTCTGTTTCCCTAGTAACCAGATTTGGTTAATGAGAACTGCTGCCGCCTTGTGGCCGTTTCACACAACAGCAGCTCTAACTGCAGCTGTAATGGTTACTTGATAGTCAAAATACTTGCAGGCCTGTAAATGACACCTGTCCTCAAAACAATCCTTCGGTCGTAAATCGAGCAAAAATCTCAAAAGACATCCATATTTCAAAACGACAATTTCAAGAGGCATATTTTATGCACATTTTATATTCTGTCTCTTTTTTTTGTGATAGAAAAAGGCATGGAAAAACGCTCAACGTCAGGAATTAATAAAGCCATGCAAATCCAGTCTAGAAACACATTCCCCTCACAGCCGTCAGAAGGATCATCAGCAAAAAAGTCTACATAGTATAAATGCTGAAGGGGTTTTAGAGAACTGTGCACCCTCTAGCTGCTGATGGGATGTAACCTGGTAACAGCCAGTACAGAGAACAAAATGGAGGTGTGTTTAAAGGTAAAACTTGAGCTACTATGTGATCTGGTAGGCCCACTGATGGGCCTAGCCGCTGAGTAGACCTGAATCGAAAAGACACAGGCTGGCAATCCTTCACTGCAGCAACATGTACCATAGCCAAGAGCTGGAAGAAACCAAAACGTCCATCAACAGAAAAATGCACCAAGAAGAAGTGGTCCATGTACACAATGGAATATTAGCCATGGAAAAGCATGGAACACTGCCGTTGGCACCAGCATAGAAGGATCTAGAGATAATCACCCTACCTGAAGTAAGAAAGAAAACGAAAGACAGATATCCTATTACATCACTTATAGGTGTTACCTAAAAATTGATAGCCATGAAATAATTTCCAAGAGAAGGACACTCATAGATTCAGAAAACCAAATTATGTTTAACCAAATGGAAAGGTGTAAGGAAGGTATGAATTAGGATATGGGGGTTAACAGACATGTAGTAATACATATGAAATATATAATCACAAAATACCTATGGAATGCTAAAAGAGGTGTACTCAACACTCTGTAATAACCTACACGGGAAAGGATCCAAAGATGAATAGATCAATACATTGATATAATGAACCAGATTCCGTACACCTAGAAAAAACACAGTATTTTTATCCAATTTGCTGTGATAATAAATAAAAACTAAATGTAAAAAACAAACAAGAAGTAAGGAGATATAAGCTCTTGGGAGTTTGCCGTGGCACATTCTGCTCTAATTTGCAGCTTACAAACACGATTTCCAGGAACCCTCTGTTGCCCAAAAGCCCAGAGTTGGAAATGTAGAAATGCTGCCGCCTTGTGGCCGTTTCCCACAAGAGCGGCTTTAAAACCACAGCTAACGGTCACTTAACATTCACAAGGACTCAGGACAGTAAAGGACAACTGCCCTCAAAAATTCACAACTGGCAAAATTTTCAAGGAGATAGTATGAAGAGGTAAATTTTACTCATTATTTTTCTAAAAACAAGGAAAATGGATAAAAGCTCAACAACATAAATTTTTAAACTCATGCAAATCTAGCCTACAAAAAGATTTCAACTCACACACGTCAACTACCATCAGCCAAAAGTCTACAAACAATAAATGCGGAAGGGGTTTTAGAGAACTGTGTACCCTCTAGCTGCTGGTGAGATGTAAAGTGATAAGAGCCAATAGTGAGAACAGAAAGGAGCTGTGTTTAAAAGTAAAAATTGAGCCAGCATTCCATTCAGCAGGCCCACCGCTGAGCCTCTCACCTGAAAATACCAGAGTCGAGAAGGCACAGGCTGCAACAGCTTCACTGCAGGAGTTTTCACAATAGCCAAGACACGGAAGCAACCAAAATGTCCATCAATGGATGAATGGATAAAGAAGAAGTGGTCCATGTACATAATGGAATATTAGCCATGCAAAACAGTGAAACACTGCTCGTTGAGGCACCATTTATGAGCCTAGATATAATCTCAGAACATGACGTAAGTCAGAAAGAAAAAGACATATAGTATGATATCACTTATAGGTGTTATCTAACAACTGACAAATATGATAGCATTTTCACAGAGAAAGAAACTCACAGACTTAGAGAACAAACTATTCTTATGTAAATGGAAAGGTGGGTGGTATGGAAAATTAAGATTAGGGTTACCATATGTGTACAAATACCTACTAAATACATTTATCAAAGAGACCGACCATATAGCAAGGGAGGTCAATGGAGCACTCTGCAATAATTTACATGGGAAGAGTATCTGCACATGAATATATTACGTATGTGTGTGTGTGTGTGTGTGTGTGTGTGTGTGTGTGTCTATATGTGTGTGTGTAATGTACAAATGAACCAGATTGTATACACGTAGGACAAACAATATTCTAAACATTACCTCGATTTAAAAAGACTAAAAAATCGAAAAAGAAATAATGGAATATTAACTTATGGGTTTTTTTCCTAGCACATTCCATTCTAATTTACAACCTGGGAACGCGACTTCCAGAAATGTTGTGCTGCCCTAGAAACCAGTTTTGGGAACGGAGAAATGCTGCCGCCTTGTGGCCGTTTCCCCCAACAGCACCTTTAAAGCCAGTAGTAGTGGTCACTAAATATTCACACTCATTACAAGCCTGTAAATGTCACCTGTTGTCAAAAAAATCCTGGGGTCAAAAATCGACGAAAAATTCAAAACAGGGCAGCCTTCCCAGAAGACCACTTCAAGTGGTTTATTGTACTCACAGTTTTTTTCTGTTTTTGTGTAACGGAAAGAAAACAAAGCATGGAAAAAGGCTGAACATTAGGAATTATTAAAGACATGCAAATCCAAATTACAAAAACCTATCAGCTCACACCAGTCATAATGGCCATCAGCAAAAACTCTGCAAACAATAAATGCTGAAGGGGTTGTGGAGAAATGCGCACCCTCGTTTCTAAGTGGGACATGGTAAGAACCAGTAATGAAAACACAAAGGAGGTGCCTTGGTAAGGTAAATATTGAGCTACCATTCAATCAAGCATACCCACTGCTGGGCCTATCACCTGAGAGGATGAGAATCCAAAAGACACAGGGTGGCAATCCTGCACTCCAGCAATATTTACCACAGCCAACACTTGGAAGCAACAAAAATGTCTGTCAACAGAGGAAGGCACAAAGAAGAAGTGGTCCATGTACACAATGGAATATTACTCCAATAAAAAAATATATATACTTTCAATTTAGAAACCAAACGTAAGTAAGGAGACATCAGCTTTTGGGGGTTTGTCCGGGCACATTCCTCTCTAATATATAACCGAGGAACACCACTGGCAGGAAGGACCCCTTCCGTAATTCCCAGAATGGGGAAAGGAGAAATGCTGCCGCCCAATGGCCGATACCTGCAACAGCAGCTTTAAAACCTGTGCTCATGGTCACTTCATATGCACAAGTACTGGAGGGCTGTAAATGAAACCTGCCCTCAGAATGTCTTCAGGGAGGTAATGGCCAAACTATTTCAAAATGTGACACATACTTCAAGAAAACCATTTGAAGAGGTAAGCGCTACTCACAGCTTGAAAAAAAAGAGGACATGCCTGAAAGTTCAATTTCAAGGGATTATGAGATGCATGCAAATCCAACCTCAAAGAGGTGTCAGCTCACACCTGTCAGAATAAACATCAGCAGAAAAACTACAAACAATAAATGCTGAAAGGGTTGTGGACAAGGGCATACCCTCAAATTTAAGTGGAACATAACCTGGTAAGAGCCACTAATGAGAACAGAATGGAGACGCCTTTACAAGGTAAACATTTTGCTACCATATGATCCAACAGGCCCTCTCCTGGGCCTATAACCGAAGAAGACATAGTTGAAAGACACAGGCAGGCAAATGTGCATTTCAGCAGTGTTACAATAACCAAGACATGGAAGCAACCCAAAAGTCCATCAACAGGTGAGTGGACAAAGAAAAACCGGTCCACGTACAGATGGAATATTAGCCAAGGAAAACAATGACACAATGCCATTTGCATCACCGTAGATGAGTCTAGAAGTAATCACGCAACTTGTAGTAAGTCAGAAAGCGAAAGACACGTATCCTGTGATATCACTTATAGGTGTTACCTAAAAATTGATACCAGTGAAGATATTTCCACAGAGAAAGGCAATCACAGATTCATTAAACAAACTCATGGTTCACCAATGGAAAGGTGTGAGGATTGGATACATTAGGATGTCAGAGTTAACAGAGATATACAAACACAGGTGAAGTATATAATCACCAAAGACCTACGGAATACCAAGAGAAGACTACTCAACATTGTGTCATAACCTAAAATGGGAAAAGGATCCAAAGAAGAAAAGAGATAGGTATATGTGGAAAACAACCACATCTTGCACACCTAAAACAAGCAAAACATTGTAATCACACTTGCTGTGATAAACAATGAAAATTAAATTTAAAAAAAGAACAATATTTAGTGAGATATAAACTTAAGGGGCTTTTTCCTGGCCCATCCATTCTAATTTGCAGCCTAGAACAGGACTTCCATTGAGGCTCTGTTTCCCTAGTAACCAGATTTGGTTAATGAGAACTGCTGCCGCCTTGTGGCCGTTTCACACAACAGCAGCTCTAACTGCAGCTGTAATGGTTACTTGATAGTCAAAATACTTGCAGGCCTGTAAATGACACCTGTCCTCAAAACAATCCTTCGGTCGTAAATCGAGCAAAAATCTCAAAAGACATCCATATTTCAAAACGACAATTTCAAGAGGCATATTTTATGTACATTTTATATTCTGTCTCTTTTTTTTGTGATAGAAAAAGGCATGGAAAAACGCTCAACGTCAGGAATTAATAAAGCCATGCGAATCCAGTCTAGAAACACATTCCCCTCACAGCCGTCAGAAGGATCATCAGCAAAAAAGTCTACATAGTATAAATGCTGAAGGGGTTTTAGAGAACTGTGCACCCTCTAGCTGCTGATGGGATGTAACCTGGTAACAGCCAGTACAGAGAACAAAATGGAGGTGTGTTTAAAGGTAAAACTTGAGCTACTATGTGATCTGGTAGGCCCACTGATGGGCCTAGCCGCTGAGTAGACCTGAATCGAAAAGACACAGGCTGGCAATCCTTCACTGCAGCAACATGTACCATAGCCAAGAGCTGGAAGAAACCAAAACGTCCATCAACAGAAAAATGCACCAAGAAGAAGTGGTCCATGTACACAATGGAATATTAGCCATGGAAAAGCATGGAACACTGCCGTTGGCACCAGCATAGAAGGATCTAGAGATAATCACCCTACCTGAAGTAAGAAAGAAAACGAAAGACAGATATCCTATTACATCACTTATAGGTGTTACCTAAAAATTGATAGCCATGAAATAATTTCCAAGAGAAGGACACTCATAGATTCAGAAAACCAAATTATGTTTAACCAAATGGAAAGGTGTAAGGAAGGTATGAATTAGGATATGGGGGTTAACAGACATGTAGTAATACATATGAAATATATAATCACAAAATACCTATGGAATGCTAAAAGAGGTGTACTCAACACTCTGTAATAACCTACACGGGAAAGGATCCAAAGATGAATAGATCAATACATTGATATAATGAACCAGATTCCGTACACCTAGAAAAAACACAGTATTTTTATCCAATTTGCTGTGATAATAAATAAAAACTAAATGTAAAAAACAAACAAGAAGTAAGGAGATATAAGCTCTTGGGAGTTTGCCGTGGCACATTCTGCTCTAATTTGCAGCTTACAAACACGATTTCCAGGAACCCTCTGTTGCCCAAAAGCCCAGAGTTGGAAATGTAGAAATGCTGCCGCCTTGTGGCCGTTTCCCACAAGAGCGGCTTTAAAACCACAGCTAACGGTCACTTAACATTCACAAGGACTCAGGACAGTAAAGGACAACTGCCCTCAAAAATTCACAACTGGCAAAATTTTCAAGGAGATAGTATGAAGAGGTAAATTTTACTCATTATTTTTCTAAAAACAAGGAAAATGGATAAAAGCTCAACAACATAAATTTTTAAACTCATGCAAATCTAGCCTACAAAAAGATTTCAACTCACACACGTCAACTACCATCAGCCAAAAGTCTACAAACAATAAATGCGGAAGGGGTTTTAGAGAACTGTGTACCCTCTAGCTGCTGGTGAGATGTAAAGTGATAAGAGCCAATAGTGAGAACAGAAAGGAGCTGTGTTTAAAAGTAAAAATTGAGCCAGCATTCCATTCAGCAGGCCCACCGCTGAGCCTCTCACCTGAAAATACCAGAGTCGAGAAGGCACAGGCTGCAACAGCTTCACTGCAGGAGTTTTCACAATAGCCAAGACACGGAAGCAACCAAAATGTCCATCAATGGATGAATGGATAAAGAAGAAGTGGTCCATGTACATAATGGAATATTAGCCATGCAAAACAGTGAAACACTGCTCGTTGAGGCACCATTTATGAGCCTAGATATAATCTCAGAACATGACGTAAGTCAGAAAGAAAAAGACATATAGTATGATATCACTTATAGGTGTTATCTAACAACTGACAAATATGATAGCATTTTCACAGAGAAAGAAACTCACAGACTTAGAGAACAAACTATTCTTATGTAAATGGAAAGGTGGGTGGTATGGAAAATTAAGATTAGGGTTACCATATGTGTACAAATACCTACTAAATACATTTATCAAAGAGACCGACCATATAGCAAGGGAGGTCAATGGAGCACTCTGCAATAATTTACATGGGAAGAGTATCTGCACATGAATATATTACGTATGTGTGTGTGTGTGTGTGTGTGTGTGTATATGTGTGTGTGTAATGTACAAATGAACCAGATTGTATACACGTAGGACAAACAATATTCTAAACATTACCTCGATTTAAAAAGACTAAAAAATCGAAAAAGAAATAATGGAATATTAACTTATGGGTTTTTTTCCTAGCACATTCCATTCTAATTTACAACCTGGGAACGCGACTTCCAGAAATGTTGTGCTGCCCTAGAAACCAGTTTTGGGAACGGAGAAATGCTGCCGCCTTGTGGCCGTTTCCCCCAACAGCACCTTTAAAGCCAGTAGTAGTGGTCACTAAATATTCACACTCATTACAAGCCTGTAAATGTCACCTGTTGTCAAAAAAATCCTGGGGTCAAAAATCGACGAAAAATTCAAAACAGGGCAGCCTTCCCAGAAGACCACTTCAAGTGGTTTATTGTACTCACAGTTTTTTTCTGTTTTTGTGTAACAGAAAGAAAACAAAGCATGGAAAAAGGCTGAACATTAGGAATTATTAAAGACATGCAAATCCAAATTACAAAAACCTATCAGCTCACACCAGTCATAATGGCCATCAGCAAAAACTCTGCAAACAATAAATGCTGAAGGGGTTGTGGAGAAATGCGCACCCTCGTTTCTAAGTGGGACATGGTAAGAACCAGTAATGAAAACACAAAGGAGGTGCCTTGGTAAGGTAAATATTGAGCTACCATTCAATCAAGCATACCCACTGCTGGGCCTATCACCTGAGAGGATGAGAATCTAAAAGACACAGGGTGGCAATCCTGCACTCCAGCAATATTTACCACAGCCAACACTTGGAAGCAACAAAAATGTCTGTCAACAGAGGAAGGCACAAAGAAGAAGTGGTCCATGTACACAATGGAATATTACTCCAATAAAAAAATATATATACTTTCAATTTAGAAACCAAACGTAAGTAAGGAGACATCAGCTTTTGGGGGTTTGTCCGGGCACATTCCTCTCTAATATATAACCGAGGAACACCACTGGCAGGAAGGACCCCTTCCGTAATTCCCAGAATGGGGAAAGGAGAAATGCTGCCGCCCAATGGCCGATACCTGCAACAGCAGCTTTAAAACCTGTGCTCATGGTCACTTCATATGCACAAGTACTGGAGGGCTGTAAATGAAACCTGCCCTCAGAATGTCTTCAGGGAGGTAATGGCCAAAATATTTCAAAATGTGACACATACTTCAAGAAAACCATTTGAAGAGGTAAGCGCTACTCACAGCTTGAAAAAAAAGAGGACATGCCTGAAAGTTCAATTTCAAGGGATTATGAGATGCATGCAAATCCAACCTCAAAGAGGTGTCAGCTCACACCTGTCAGAATAAACATCAGCAGAAAAACTACAAACAATAAATGCTGAAAGGGTTGTGGACAAGGGCATACCCTCAAATTTAAGTGGAACATAACCTGGTAAGAGCCACTAATGAGAACAGAATGGAGACGCCTTTACAAGGTAAACATTTTGCTACCATATGATCCAACAGGCCCTCTCCTGGGCCTATAACCGAAGAAGACATAGTTGAAAGACACAGGCAGGCAAATGTGCATTTCAGCAGTGTTACAATAACCAAGACATGGAAGCAACCCAAAAGTCCATCAACAGGTGAGTGGACAAAGAAAAACCGGTCCACGTACAGATGGAATATTAGCCAAGGAAAACAATGACACAATGCCATTTGCATCACCGTAGATGAGTCTAGAAGTAATCACGCAACTTGTAGTAAGTCAGAAAGCGAAAGACACGTATCCTGTGATATCACTTATAGGTGTTACCTAAAAATTGATACCAGTGAAGATATTTCCACAGAGAAAGGCAATCACAGATTCATTAAACAAACTCATGGTTCACCAATGGAAAGGTGTGAGGATTGGATACATTAGGATGTCAGAGTTAACAGAGATATACAAACACAGGTGAAGTATATAATCACCAAAGACCTACGGAATACCAAGAGAAGACTACTCAACATTGTGTCATAACCTAAAATGGGAAAAGGATCCAAAGAAGAAAAGAGATAGGTATATGTGGAAAACAACCACATCTTGCACACCTAAAACAAGCAAAACATTGTAATCACACTTGCTGTGATAAACAATGAAAATTAAATTGAAAAAAAGAACAATATTTAGTGAGATATAAACTTAAGGGGCTTTTTCCTGGCCCATCCATTCTAATTTGCAGCCTAGAACAGGACTTCCATTGAGGCTCTGTTTCCCTAGTAACCAGATTTGGTTAATGAGAACTGCTGCCGCCTTGTGGCCGTTTCACACAACAGCAGCTCTAACTGCAGCTGTAATGGTTACTTGATAGTCAAAATACTTGCAGGCCTGTAAATGACACCTGTCCTCAAAACAATCCTTCGGTCGTAAATCGAGCAAAAATCTCAAAAGACATCCATATTTCAAAACGACAATTTCAAGAGGCATATTTTATGTACATTTTATATTCTGTCTCTTTTTTTTGTGATAGAAAAAGGCATGGAAAAACGCTCAACGTCAGGAATTAATAAAGCCATGCGAATCCAGTCTAGAAACACATTCCCCTCACAGCCGTCAGAAGGATCATCAGCAAAAAAGTCTACATAGTATAAATGCTGAAGGGGTTTTAGAGAACTGTGCACCCTCTAGCTGCTGATGGGATGTAACCTGGTAACAGCCAGTACAGAGAACAAAATGGAGGTGTGTTTAAAGGTAAAACTTGAGCTACTATGTGATCTGGTAGGCCCACTGATGGGCCTATCCGCTGAGTAGACCTGAATCGAAAAGACACAGGCTGGCAATCCTTCACTGCAGCAACATGTACCATAGCCAAGAGCTGGAAGAAACCAAAACGTCCATCAACAGAAAAATGCACCAAGAAGAAGTGGTCCATGTACACAATGGAATATTAGCCATGGAAAAGCATGGAACACTGCCGTTGGCACCAGCATAGAAGGATCTAGAGATAATCACCCTACCTGAAGTAAGAAAGAAAACGAAAGACAGATATCCTATTACATCACTTATAGGTGTTACCTAAAAATTGATAGCCATGAAATAATTTCCAAGAGAAGGACACTCATAGATTCAGAAAACCAAATTATGTTTAACCAAATGGAAAGGTGTAAGGAAGGTATGAATTAGGATATGGGGGTTAACAGACATGTAGTAATACATATGAAATATATAATCACAAAATACCTATGGAATGCTAAAAGAGGTGTACTCAACACTCTGTAATAACCTACACGGGAAAGGATCCAAAGATGAATAGATCAATACATTGATATAATGAACCAGATTCCGTACACCTAGAAAAAACACAGTATTTTTATCCAATTTGCTGTGATAATAAATAAAAACTAAATGTAAAAAACAAACAAGAAGTAAGGAGATATAAGCTCTTGGGAGTTTGCCGTGGCACATTCTGCTCTAATTTGCAGCTTACAAACACGATTTCCAGGAACCCTCTGTTGCCCAAAAGCCCAGAGTTGGAAATGTAGAAATGCTGCCGCCTTGTGGCCGTTTCCCACAAGAGCGGCTTTAAAACCACAGCTAACGGTCACTTAACATTCACAAGGACTCAGGACAGTAAAGGACAACTGCCCTCAAAAATTCACAACTGGCAAAATTTTCAAGGAGATAGTATGAAGAGGTAAATTTTACTCATTATTTTTCTAAAAACAAGGAAAATGGATAAAAGCTCAACAACATAAATTTTTAAACTCATGCAAATCTAGCCTACAAAAAGATTTCAACTCACACACGTCAACTACCATCAGCCAAAAGTCTACAAACAATAAATGCGGAAGGGGTTTTAGAGAACTGTGTACCCTCTAGCTGCTGGTGAGATGTAAAGTGATAAGAGCCAATAGTGAGAACAGAAAGGAGCTGTGTTTAAAAGTAAAAATTGAGCCAGCATTCCATTCAGCAGGCCCACCGCTGAGCCTCTCACCTGAAAATACCAGAGTCGAGAAGGCACAGGCTGCAACAGCTTCACTGCAGGAGTTTTCACAATAGCCAAGACACGGAAGCAACCAAAATGTCCATCAATGGATGAATGGATAAAGAAGAAGTGGTCCATGTACATAATGGAATATTAGCCATGCAAAACAGTGAAACACTGCTCGTTGAGGCACCATTTATGAGCCTAGATATAATCTCAGAACATGACGTAAGTCAGAAAGAAAAAGACATATAGTATGATATCACTTATAGGTGTTATCTAACAACTGACAAATATGATAGCATTTTCACAGAGAAAGAAACTCACAGACTTAGAGAACAAACTATTCTTATGTAAATGGAAAGGTGGGTGGTATGGAAAATTAAGATTAGGGTTACCATATGTGTACAAATACCTACTAAATACATTTATCAAAGAGACCGACCATATAGCAAGGGAGGTCAATGGAGCACTCTGCAATAATTTACATGGGAAGAGTATCTGCACATGAATATATTACGTATGTGTGTGTGTGTGTGTGTGTGTGTGTGTGTGTGTATGTGTGTGTGTAATGTACAAATGAACCAGATTGTATACACGTAGGACAAACAATATTCTAAACATTACCTCGATTTAAAAAGACTAAAAAATCGAAAAAGAAATAATGGAATATTAACTTATGGGTTTCTTTCCTAGCACATTCCATTCTAATTTACAACCTGGGAACGCGACTTCCAGAAATGTTGTGCTGCCCTAGAAACCAGTTTTGGGAACGGAGAAATGCTGCCGCCTTGTGGCCGTTTCCCCCAACAGCACCTTTAAAGCCAGTAGTAGTGGTCACTAAATATTCACACTCATTACAAGCCTGTAAATGTCACCTGTTGTCAAAAAAATCCTGGGGTCAAAAATCGACGAAAAATTCAAAACAGGGCAGCCTTCCCAGAAGACCACTTCAAGTGGTTTATTGTACTCACAGTTTTTTTCTGTTTTTGTGTAACGGAAAGAAAACAAAGCATGGAAAAAGGCTGAACATTAGGAATTATTAAAGACATGCAAATCCAAATTACAAAAACCTATCAGCTCACACCAGTCATAATGGCCATCAGCAAAAACTCTGCAAACAATAAATGCTGAAGGGGTTGTGGAGAAATGCGCACCCTCGTTTCTAAGTGGGACATGGTAAGAACCAGTAATGAAAACACAAAGGAGGTGCCTTGGTAAGGTAAATATTGAGCTACCATTCAATCAAGCATACCCACTGCTGGGCCTATCACCTGAGAGGATGAGAATCCAAAAGACACAGGGTGGCAATCCTGCACTCCAGCAATATTTACCACAGCCAACACTTGGAAGCAACAAAAATGTCTGTCAACAGAGGAAGGCACAAAGAAGAAGTGGTCCATGTACACAATGGAATATTACTCCAATAAAAAAATATATATACTTTCAATTTAGAAACCAAACGTAAGTAAGGAGACATCAGCTTTTGGGGGTTTGTCCGGGCACATTCCTCTCTAATATATAACCGAGGAACACCACTGGCAGGAAGGACCCCTTCCGTAATTCCCAGAATGGGGAAAGGAGAAATGCTGCCGCCCAATGGCCGATACCTGCCACAGCAGCTTTAAAACCTGTGCTCATGGTCACTTCATATGCACAAGTACTGGAGGGCTGTAAGTGAAACCTGCCCTCAGAATGTCTTCAGGGAGGTAATGGCCAAAATATTTCAAAATGTGACACATACTTCAAGAAAACCATTTGAAGAGGTAAGCGCTACTCACAGCTTGAAAAAAAAGAGGACATGCCTGAAAGTTCAATTTCAAGGGATTATGAGATGCATGCAAATCCAACCTCAAAGAGGTGTCAGCTCACACCTGTCAGAATAAACATCAGCAGAAAAACTACAAACAATAAATGCTGAAAGGGTTGTGGACAAGGGCATACCCTCAAATTTAAGTGGAACATAACCTGGTAAGAGCCACTAATGAGAACAGAATGGAGACGCCTTTACAAGGTAAACATTTTGCTACCATATGATCCAGCAGGCCCTCTCCTGGGCCTATAACCGAAGAAGACATAGTTGAAAGACACAGGCAGGCAAATGTGCATTTCAGCAGTGTTACAATAACCAAGACATGGAAGCAACCCAAAAGTCCATCAACAGGTGAGTGGACAAAGAAAAACCGGTCCACGTACAGATGGAATATTAGCCAAGGAAAACAATGACACAATGCCATTTGCATCACCGTAGATGAGTCTAGAAGTAATCACGCAACTTGTAGTAAGTCAGAAAGCGAAAGACACGTATCCTGTGATATCACTTATAGGTGTTACCTAAAAATTGATACCAGTGAAGATATTTCCACAGAGAAAGGCAATCACAGATTCATTAAACAAACTCATGGTTCACCAATGGAAAGGTGTGAGGATTGGATACATTAGGATGTCAGAGTTAACAGAGATATACAAACACAGGTGAAGTATATAATCACCAAAGACCTACGGAATACCAAGAGAAGACTACTCAACATTGTGTCATAACCTAAAATGGGAAAAGGATCCAAAGAAGAAAAGAGATAGGTATATGTGGAAAACAACCACATCTTGCACACCTAAAACAAGCAAAACATTGTAATCACACTTGCTGTGATAAACAATGAAAATTAAATTGAAAAAAAGAACAATATTTAGTGAGATATAAACTTAAGGGGCTTTTTCCTGGCCCATCCATTCTAATTTGCAGCCTAGAACAGGACTTCCATTGAGGCTCTGTTTCCCTAGTAACCAGATTTGGTTAATGAGAACTGCTGCCGCCTTGTGGCCGTTTCACACAACAGCAGCTCTAACTGCAGCTGTAATGGTTACTTGATAGTCAAAATACTTGCAGGCCTGTAAATGACACCTGTCCTCAAAACAATCCTTCGGTCGTAAATCGAGCAAAAATCTCAAAAGACATCCATATTTCAAAACGACAATTTCAAGAGGCATATTTTATGTACATTTTATATTCTGTCTCTTTTTTTGTGATAGAAAAAGGCATGGAAAAACGCTCAACGTCAGGAATTAATAAAGCCATGCAAATCCAGTCTAGAAACACATTCCCCTCACAGCCGTCAGAAGGATCATCAGCAAAAAAGTCTACATAGTATAAATGCTGAAGGGGTTTTAGAGAACTGTGCACCCTCTAGCTGCTGATGGGATGTAACCTGGTAACAGCCAGTACAGAGAACAAAATGGAGGTGTGTTTAAAGGTAAAACTTGAGCTACTATGTGATCTGGTAGGCCCACTGATGGGCCTATCCGCTGAGTAGACCTGAATCGAAAAGACACAGGCTGGCAATCCTTCACTGCAGCAACATGTACCATAGCCAAGAGCTGGAAGAAACCAAAACGTCCATCAACAGAAAAATGCACCAAGAAGAAGTGGTCCATGTACACAATGGAATATTAGCCATGGAAAAGCATGGAACACTGCCGTTGGCACCAGCATAGAAGGATCTAGAGATAATCACCCTACCTGAAGTAAGAAAGAAAACGAAAGACAGATATCCTATTACATCACTTATAGGTGTTACCTAAAAATTGATAGCCATGAAATAATTTCCAAGAGAAGGACACTCATAGATTCAGAAAACCAAATTATGTTTAACCAAATGGAAAGGTGTAAGGAAGGTATGAATTAGGATATGGGGGTTAACAGACATGTAGTAATACATATGAAATATATAATCACAAAATACCTATGGAATGCTAAAAGAGGTGTACTCAACACTCTGTAATAACCTACACGGGAAAGGATCCAAAGATGAATAGATCAATACATTGATATAATGAACCAGATTCCGTACACCTAGAAAAAACACAGTATTTTTATCCAATTTGCTGTGATAATAAATAAAAACTAAATGTAAAAAACAAACAAGAAGTAAGGAGATATAAGCTCTTGGGAGTTTGCCGTGGCACATTCTGCTCTAATTTGCAGCTTACAAACACGATTTCCAGGAACCCTCTGTTGCCCAAAAGCCCAGAGTTGGAAATGTAGAAATGCTGCCGCCTTGTGGCCGTTTCCCACAAGAGCGGCTTTAAAACCACAGCTAACGGTCACTTAACATTCACAAGGACTCAGGACAGTAAAGGACAACTGCCCTCAAAAATTCACAACTGGCAAAATTTTCAAGGAGATAGTATGAAGAGGTAAATTTTACTCATTATTTTTCTAAAAACAAGGAAAATGGATAAAAGCTCAACAACATAAATTTTTAAACTCATGCAAATCTAGCCTACAAAAAGATTTCAACTCACACACGTCAACTACCATCAGCCAAAAGTCTACAAACAATAAATGCGGAAGGGGTTTTAGAGAACTGTGTACCCTCTAGCTGCTGGTGAGATGTAAAGTGATAAGAGCCAATAGTGAGAACAGAAAGGAGCTGTGTTTAAAAGTAAAAATTGAGCCAGCATTCCATTCAGCAGGCCCACCGCTGAGCCTCTCACCTGAAAATACCAGAGTCGAGAAGGCACAGGCTGCAACAGCTTCACTGCAGGAGTTTTCACAATAGCCAAGACACGGAAGCAACCAAAATGTCCATCAATGGATGAATGGATAAAGAAGAAGTGGTCCATGTACATAATGGAATATTAGCCATGCAAAACAGTGAAACACTGCTCGTTGAGGCACCATTTATGAGCCTAGATATAATCTCAGAACATGACGTAAGTCAGAAAGAAAAAGACATATAGTATGATATCACTTATAGGTGTTATCTAACAACTGACAAATATGATAGCATTTTCACAGAGAAAGAAACTCACAGACTTAGAGAACAAACTATTCTTATGTAAATGGAAAGGTGGGTGGTATGGAAAATTAAGATTAGGGTTACCATATGTGTACAAATACCTACTAAATACATTTATCAAAGAGACCGACCATATAGCAAGGGAGGTCAATGGAGCACTCTGCAATAATTTACATGGGAAGAGTATCTGCACATGAATATATTACGTATGTGTGTGTGTGTGTGTGTGTGTGTGTGTGTGTATGTGTGTGTGTAATGTACAAATGAACCAGATTGTATACACGTAGGACAAACAATATTCTAAACATTACCTCGATTTAAAAAGACTAAAAAATCGAAAAAGAAATAATGGAATATTAACTTATGGGTTTCTTTCCTAGCACATTCCATTCTAATTTACAACCTGGGAACGCGACTTCCAGAAATGTTGTGCTGCCCTAGAAACCAGTTTTGGGAACGGAGAAATGCTGCCGCCTTGTGGCCGTTTCCCCCAACAGCACCTTTAAAGCCAGTAGTAGTGGTCACTAAATATTCACACTCATTACAAGCCTGTAAATGTCACCTGTTGTCAAAAAAATCCTGGGGTCAAAAATCGACGAAAAATTCAAAACAGGGCAGCCTTCCCAGAAGACCACTTCAAGTGGTTTATTGTACTCACAGTTTTTTTCTGTTTTTGTGTAACGGAAAGAAAACAAAGCATGGAAAAAGGCTGAACATTAGGAATTATTAAAGACATGCAAATCCAAATTACAAAAACCTATCAGCTCACACCAGTCATAATGGCCATCAGCAAAAACTCTGCAAACAATAAATGCTGAAGGGGTTGTGGAGAAATGCGCACCCTCGTTTCTAAGTGGGACATGGTAAGAACCAGTAATGAAAACACAAAGGAGGTGCCTTGGTAAGGTAAATATTGAGCTACCATTCAATCAAGCATACCCACTGCTGGGCCTATCACCTGAGAGGATGAGAATCCAAAAGACACAGGGTGGCAATCCTGCACTCCAGCAATATTTACCACAGCCAACACTTGGAAGCAACAAAAATGTCTGTCAACAGAGGAAGGCACAAAGAAGAAGTGGTCCATGTACACAATGGAATATTACTCCAATAAAAAAATATATATACTTTCAATTTAGAAACCAAACGTAAGTAAGGAGACATCAGCTTTTGGGGGTTTGTCCGGGCACATTCCTCTCTAATATATAACCGAGGAACACCACTGGCAGGAAGGACCCCTTCCGTAATTCCCAGAATGGGGAAAGGAGAAATGCTGCCGCCCAATGGCCGATACCTGCCACAGCAGCTTTAAAACCTGTGCTCATGGTCACTTCATATGCACAAGTACTGGAGGGCTGTAAGTGAAACCTGCCCTCAGAATGTCTTCAGGGAGGTAATGGCCAAAATATTTCAAAATGTGACACATACTTCAAGAAAACCATTTGAAGAGGTAAGCGCTACTCACAGCTTGAAAAAAAAGAGGACATGCCTGAAAGTTCAATTTCAAGGGATTATGAGATGCATGCAAATCCAACCTCAAAGAGGTGTCAGCTCACACCTGTCAGAATAAACATCAGCAGAAAAACTACAAACAATAAATGCTGAAAGGGTTGTGGACAAGGGCATACCCTCAAATTTAAGTGGAACATAACCTGGTAAGAGCCACTAATGAGAACAGAATGGAGACGCCTTTACAAGGTAAACATTTTGCTACCATATGATCCAGCAGGCCCTCTCCTGGGCCTATAACCGAAGAAGACATAGTTGAAAGACACAGGCAGGCAAATGTGCATTTCAGCAGTGTTACAATAACCAAGACATGGAAGCAACCCAAAAGTCCATCAACAGGTGAGTGGACAAAGAAAAACCGGTCCACGTACAGATGGAATATTAGCCAAGGAAAACAATGACACAATGCCATTTGCATCACCGTAGATGAGTCTAGAAGTAATCACGCAACTTGTAGTAAGTCAGAAAGCGAAAGACACGTATCCTGTGATATCACTTATAGGTGTTACCTAAAAATTGATACCAGTGAAGATATTTCCACAGAGAAAGGCAATCACAGATTCATTAAACAAACTCATGGTTCACCAATGGAAAGGTGTGAGGATTGGATACATTAGGATGTCAGAGTTAACAGAGATATACAAACACAGGTGAAGTATATAATCACCAAAGACCTACGGAATACCAAGAGAAGACTACTCAACATTGTGTCATAACCTAAAATGGGAAAAGGATCCAAAGAAGAAAAGAGATAGGTATATGTGGAAAACAACCACATCTTGCACACCTAAAACAAGCAAAACATTGTAATCACACTTGCTGTGATAAACAATGAAAATTAAATTTAAAAAAAGAACAATATTTAGTGAGATATAAACTTAAGGGGCTTTTTCCTGGCCCATCCATTCTAATTTGCAGCCTAGAACAGGACTTCCATTGAGGCTCTGTTTCCCTAGTAACCAGATTTGGTTAATGAGAACTGCTGCCGCCTTGTGGCCGTTTCACACAACAGCAGCTCTAACTGCAGCTGTAATGGTTACTTGATAGTCAAAATACTTGCAGGCCTGTAAATGACACCTGTCCTCAAAACAATCCTTCGGTCGTAAATCGAGCAAAAATCTCAAAAGACATCCATATTTCAAAACGACAATTTCAAGAGGCATATTTTATGTACATTTTATATTCTGTCTCTTTTTTTGTGATAGAAAAAGGCATGGAAAAACGCTCAACGTCAGGAATTAATAAAGCCATGCAAATCCAGTCTAGAAACACATTCCCCTCACAGCCGTCAGAAGGATCATCAGCAAAAAAGTCTACATAGTATAAATGCTGAAGGGGTTTTAGAGAACTGTGCACCCTCTAGCTGCTGATGGGATGTAACCTGGTAACAGCCAGTACAGAGAACAAAATGGAGGTGTGTTTAAAGGTAAAACTTGAGCTACTATGTGATCTGGTAGGCCCACTGATGGGCCTATCCGCTGAGTAGACCTGAATCGAAAAGACACAGGCTGGCAATCCTTCACTGCAGCAACATGTACCATAGCCAAGAGCTGGAAGAAACCAAAACGTCCATCAACAGAAAAATGCACCAAGAAGAAGTGGTCCATGTACACAATGGAATATTAGCCATGGAAAAGCATGGAACACTGCCGTTGGCACCAGCATAGAAGGATCTAGAGATAATCACCCTACCTGAAGTAAGAAAGAAAACGAAAGACAGATATCCTATTACATCACTTATAGGTGTTACCTAAAAATTGATAGCCATGAAATAATTTCCAAGAGAAGGACACTCATAGATTCAGAAAACCAAATTATGTTTAACCAAATGGAAAGGTGTAAGGAAGGTATGAATTAGGATATGGGGGTTAACAGACATGTAGTAATACATATGAAATATATAATCACAAAATACCTATGGAATGCTAAAAGAGGTGTACTCAACACTCTGTAATAACCTACACGGGAAAGGATCCAAAGATGAATAGATCAATACATTGATATAATGAACCAGATTCCGTACACCTAGAAAAAACACAGTAGTTTTATCCAATTTGCTGTGATAATAAATAAAAACTAAATGTAAAAAACAAACAAGAAGTAAGGAGATATAAGCTCTTGGGAGTTTGCCGTGGCACATTCTGCTCTAATTTGCAGCTTACAAACACGATTTCCAGGAACCCTCTGTTGCCCAAAAGCCCAGAGTTGGAAATGTAGAAATGCTGCCGCCTTGTGGCCGTTTCCCACAAGAGCGGCTTTAAAACCACAGCTAACGGTCACTTAACATTCACAAGGACTCAGGACAGTAAAGGACAACTGCCCTCAAAAATTCACAACTGGCAAAATTTTCAAGGAGATAGTATGAAGAGGTAAATTTTACTCATTATTTTTCTAAAAACAAGGAAAATGGATAAAAGCTCAACAACATAAATTTTTAAACTCATGCAAATCTAGCCTACAAAAAGATTTCAACTCACACACGTCAACTACCATCAGCCAAAAGTCTACAAACAATAAATGCGGAAGGGGTTTTAGAGAACTGTGTACCCTCTAGCTGCTGGTGAGATGTAAAGTGATAAGAGCCAATAGTGAGAACAGAAAGGAGCTGTGTTTAAAAGTAAAAATTGAGCCAGCATTCCATTCAGCAGGCCCACCGCTGAGCCTCTCACCTGAAAATACCAGAGTCGAGAAGGCACAGGCTGCAACAGCTTCACTGCAGGAGTTTTCACAATAGCCAAGACACGGAAGCAACCAAAATGTCCATCAATGGATGAATGGATAAAGAAGAAGTGGTCCATGTACATAATGGAATATTAGCCATGCAAAACAGTGAAACACTGCTCGTTGAGGCACCATTTATGAGCCTAGATATAATCTCAGAACATGACGTAAGTCAGAAAGAAAAAGACATATAGTATGATATCACTTATAGGTGTTATCTAACAACTGACAAATATGATAGCATTTTCACAGAGAAAGAAACTCACAGACTTAGAGAACAAACTATTCTTATGTAAATGGAAAGGTGGGTGGTATGGAAAATTAAGATTAGGGTTACCATATGTGTACAAATACCTACTAAATACATTTATCAAAGAGACCGACCATATAGCAAGGGAGGTCAATGGAGCACTCTGCAATAATTTACATGGGAAGAGTATCTGCACATGAATATATTACGTATGTGTGTGTGTGTGTGTGTGTGTGTGTGTGTGTGTATGTGTGTGTGTAATGTACAAATGAACCAGATTGTATACACGTAGGACAAACAATATTCTAAACATTACCTCGATTTAAAAAGACTAAAAAATCGAAAAAGAAATAATGGAATATTAACTTATGGGTTTCTTTCCTAGCACATTCCATTCTAATTTACAACCTGGGAACGCGACTTCCAGAAATGTTGTGCTGCCCTAGAAACCAGTTTTGGGAACGGAGAAATGCTGCCGCCTTGTGGCCGTTTCCCCCAACAGCACCTTTAAAGCCAGTAGTAGTGGTCACTAAATATTCACACTCATTACAAGCCTGTAAATGTCACCTGTTGTCAAAAAAATCCTGGGGTCAAAAATCGACGAAAAATTCAAAACAGGGCAGCCTTCCCAGAAGACCACTTCAAGTGGTTTATTGTACTCACAGTTTTTTTCTGTTTTTGTGTAACGGAAAGAAAACAAAGCATGGAAAAAGGCTGAACATTAGGAATTATTAAAGACATGCAAATCCAAATTACAAAAACCTATCAGCTCACACCAGTCATAATGGCCATCAGCAAAAACTCTGCAAACAATAAATGCTGAAGGGGTTGTGGAGAAATGCGCACCCTCGTTTCTAAGTGGGACATGGTAAGAACCAGTAATGAAAACACAAAGGAGGTGCCTTGGTAAGGTAAATATTGAGCTACCATTCAATCAAGCATACCCACTGCTGGGCCTATCACCTGAGAGGATGAGAATCCAAAAGACACAGGGTGGCAATCCTGCACTCCAGCAATATTTACCACAGCCAACACTTGGAAGCAACAAAAATGTCTGTCAACAGAGGAAGGCACAAAGAAGAAGTGGTCCATGTACACAATGGAATATTACTCCAATAAAAAAATATATATACTTTCAATTTAGAAACCAAACGTAAGTAAGGAGACATCAGCTTTTGGGGGTTTGTCCGGGCACATTCCTCTCTAATATATAACCGAGGAACACCACTGGCAGGAAGGACCCCTTCCGTAATTCCCAGAATGGGGAAAGGAGAAATGCTGCCGCCCAATGGCCGATACCTGCCACAGCAGCTTTAAAACCTGTGCTCATGGTCACTTCATATGCACAAGTACTGGAGGGCTGTAAGTGAAACCTGCCCTCAGAATGTCTTCAGGGAGGTAATGGCCAAAATATTTCAAAATGTGACACATACTTCAAGAAAACCATTTGAAGAGGTAAGCGCTACTCACAGCTTGAAAAAAAAGAGGACATGCCTGAAAGTTCAATTTCAAGGGATTATGAGATGCATGCAAATCCAACCTCAAAGAGGTGTCAGCTCACACCTGTCAGAATAAACATCAGCAGAAAAACTACAAACAATAAATGCTGAAAGGGTTGTGGACAAGGGCATACCCTCAAATTTAAGTGGAACATAACCTGGTAAGAGCCACTAATGAGAACAGAATGGAGACGCCTTTACAAGGTAAACATTTTGCTACCATATGATCCAGCAGGCCCTCTCCTGGGCCTATAACCGAAGAAGACATAGTTGAAAGACACAGGCAGGCAAATGTGCATTTCAGCAGTGTTACAATAACCAAGACATGGAAGCAACCCAAAAGTCCATCAACAGGTGAGTGGACAAAGAAAAACCGGTCCACGTACAGATGGAATATTAGCCAAGGAAAACAATGACACAATGCCATTTGCATCACCGTAGATGAGTCTAGAAGTAATCACGCAACTTGTAGTAAGTCAGAAAGCGAAAGACACGTATCCTGTGATATCACTTATAGGTGTTACCTAAAAATTGATACCAGTGAAGATATTTCCACAGAGAAAGGCAATCACAGATTCATTAAACAAACTCATGGTTCACCAATGGAAAGGTGTGAGGATTGGATACATTAGGATGTCAGAGTTAACAGAGATATACAAACACAGGTGAAGTATATAATCACCAAAGACCTACGGAATACCAAGAGAAGACTACTCAACATTGTGTCATAACCTAAAATGGGAAAAGGATCCAAAGAAGAAAAGAGATAGGTATATGTGGAAAACAACCACATCTTGCACACCTAAAACAAGCAAAACATTGTAATCACACTTGCTGTGATAAACAATGAAAATTAAATTGAAAAAAAGAACAATATTTAGTGAGATATAAACTTAAGGGGCTTTTTCCTGGCCCATCCATTCTAATTTGCAGCCTAGAACAGGACTTCCATTGAGGCTCTGTTTCCCTAGTAACCAGATTTGGTTAATGAGAACTGCTGCCGCCTTGTGGCCGTTTCACACAACAGCAGCTCTAACTGCAGCTGTAATGGTTACTTGATAGTCAAAATACTTGCAGGCCTGTAAATGACACCTGTCCTCAAAACAATCCTTCGGTCGTAAATCGAGCAAAAATCTCAAAAGACATCCATATTTCAAAACGACAATTTCAAGAGGCATATTTTATGTACATTTTATATTCTGTCTCTTTTTTTTGTGATAGAAAAAGGCATGGAAAAACGCTCAACGTCAGGAATTAATAAAGCCATGCGAATCCAGTCTAGAAACACATTCCCCTCACAGCCGTCAGAAGGATCATCAGCAAAAAAGTCTACATAGTATAAATGCTGAAGGGGTTTTAGAGAACTGTGCACCCTCTAGCTGCTGATGGGATGTAACCTGGTAACAGCCAGTACAGAGAACAAAATGGAGGTGTGTTTAAAGGTAAAACTTGAGCTACTATGTGATCTGGTAGGCCCACTGATGGGCCTATCCGCTGAGTAGACCTGAATCGAAAAGACACAGGCTGGCAATCCTTCACTGCAGCAACATGTACCATAGCCAAGAGCTGGAAGAAACCAAAACGTCCATCAACAGAAAAATGCACCAAGAAGAAGTGGTCCATGTACACAATGGAATATTAGCCATGGAAAAGCATGGAACACTGCCGTTGGCACCAGCATAGAAGGATCTAGAGATAATCACCCTACCTGAAGTAAGAAAGAAAACGAAAGACAGATATCCTATTACATCACTTATAGGTGTTACCTAAAAATTGATAGCCATGAAATAATTTCCAAGAGAAGGACACTCATAGATTCAGAAAACCAAATTATGTTTAACCAAATGGAAAGGTGTAAGGAAGGTATGAATTAGGATATGGGGGTTAACAGACATGTAGTAATACATATGAAATATATAATCACAAAATACCTATGGAATGCTAAAAGAGGTGTACTCAACACTCTGTAATAACCTACACGGGAAAGGATCCAAAGATGAATAGATCAATACATTGATATAATGAACCAGATTCCGTACACCTAGAAAAAACACAGTATTTTTATCCAATTTGCTGTGATAATAAATAAAAACTAAATGTAAAAAACAAACAAGAAGTAAGGAGATATAAGCTCTTGGGAGTTTGCCGTGGCACATTCTGCTCTAATTTGCAGCTTACAAACACGATTTCCAGGAACCCTCTGTTGCCCAAAAGCCCAGAGTTGGAAATGTAGAAATGCTGCCGCCTTGTGGCCGTTTCCCACAAGAGCGGCTTTAAAACCACAGCTAACGGTCACTTAACATTCACAAGGACTCAGGACAGTAAAGGACAACTGCCCTCAAAAATTCACAACTGGCAAAATTTTCAAGGAGATAGTATGAAGAGGTAAATTTTACTCATTATTTTTCTAAAAACAAGGAAAATGGATAAAAGCTCAACAACATAAATTTTTAAACTCATGCAAATCTAGCCTACAAAAAGATTTCAACTCACACACGTCAACTACCATCAGCCAAAAGTCTACAAACAATAAATGCGGAAGGGGTTTTAGAGAACTGTGTACCCTCTAGCTGCTGGTGAGATGTAAAGTGATAAGAGCCAATAGTGAGAACAGAAAGGAGCTGTGTTTAAAAGTAAAAATTGAGCCAGCATTCCATTCAGCAGGCCCACCGCTGAGCCTCTCACCTGAAAATACCAGAGTCGAGAAGGCACAGGCTGCAACAGCTTCACTGCAGGAGTTTTCACAATAGCCAAGACACGGAAGCAACCAAAATGTCCATCAATGGATGAATGGATAAAGAAGAAGTGGTCCATGTACATAATGGAATATTAGCCATGCAAAACAGTGAAACACTGCTCGTTGAGGCACCATTTATGAGCCTAGATATAATCTCAGAACATGACGTAAGTCAGAAAGAAAAAGACATATAGTATGATATCACTTATAGGTGTTATCTAACAACTGACAAATATGATAGCATTTTCACAGAGAAAGAAACTCACAGACTTAGAGAACAAACTATTCTTATGTAAATGGAAAGGTGGGTGGTATGGAAAATTAAGATTAGGGTTACCATATGTGTACAAATACCTACTAAATACATTTATCAAAGAGACCGACCATATAGCAAGGGAGGTCAATGGAGCACTCTGCAATAATTTACATGGGAAGAGTATCTGCACATGAATATATTACGTATGTGTGTGTGTGTGTGTGTGTGTGTGTGTGTGTATGTGTGTGTGTAATGTACAAATGAACCAGATTGTATACACGTAGGACAAACAATATTCTAAACATTACCTCGATTTAAAAAGACTAAAAAATCGAAAAAGAAATAATGGAATATTAACTTATGGGTTTCTTTCCTAGCACATTCCATTCTAATTTACAACCTGGGAACGCGACTTCCAGAAATGTTGTGCTGCCCTAGAAACCAGTTTTGGGAACGGAGAAATGCTGCCGCCTTGTGGCCGTTTCCCCCAACAGCACCTTTAAAGCCAGTAGTAGTGGTCACTAAATATTCACACTCATTACAAGCCTGTAAATGTCACCTGTTGTCAAAAAAATCCTGGGGTCAAAAATCGACGAAAAATTCAAAACAGGGCAGCCTTCCCAGAAGACCACTTCAAGTGGTTTATTGTACTCACAGTTTTTTTCTGTTTTTGTGTAACGGAAAGAAAACAAAGCATGGAAAAAGGCTGAACATTAGGAATTATTAAAGACATGCAAATCCAAATTACAAAAACCTATCAGCTCACACCAGTCATAATGGCCATCAGCAAAAACTCTGCAAACAATAAATGCTGAAGGGGTTGTGGAGAAATGCGCACCCTCGTTTCTAAGTGGGACATGGTAAGAACCAGTAATGAAAACACAAAGGAGGTGCCTTGGTAAGGTAAATATTGAGCTACCATTCAATCAAGCATACCCACTGCTGGGCCTATCACCTGAGAGGATGAGAATCCAAAAGACACAGGGTGGCAATCCTGCACTCCAGCAATATTTACCACAGCCAACACTTGGAAGCAACAAAAATGTCTGTCAACAGAGGAAGGCACAAAGAAGAAGTGGTCCATGTACACAATGGAATATTACTCCAATAAAAAAATATATATACTTTCAATTTAGAAACCAAACGTAAGTAAGGAGACATCAGCTTTTGGGGGTTTGTCCGGGCACATTCCTCTCTAATATATAACCGAGGAACACCACTGGCAGGAAGGACCCCTTCCGTAATTCCCAGAATGGGGAAAGGAGAAATGCTGCCGCCCAATGGCCGATACCTGCCACAGCAGCTTTAAAACCTGTGCTCATGGTCACTTCATATGCACAAGTACTGGAGGGCTGTAAGTGAAACCTGCCCTCAGAATGTCTTCAGGGAGGTAATGGCCAAAATATTTCAAAATGTGACACATACTTCAAGAAAACCATTTGAAGAGGTAAGCGCTACTCACAGCTTGAAAAAAAAGAGGACATGCCTGAAAGTTCAATTTCAAGGGATTATGAGATGCATGCAAATCCAACCTCAAAGAGGTGTCAGCTCACACCTGTCAGAATAAACATCAGCAGAAAAACTACAAACAATAAATGCTGAAAGGGTTGTGGACAAGGGCATACCCTCAAATTTAAGTGGAACATAACCTGGTAAGAGCCACTAATGAGAACAGAATGGAGACGCCTTTACAAGGTAAACATTTTGCTACCATATGATCCAGCAGGCCCTCTCCTGGGCCTATAACCGAAGAAGACATAGTTGAAAGACACAGGCAGGCAAATGTGCATTTCAGCAGTGTTACAATAACCAAGACATGGAAGCAACCCAAAAGTCCATCAACAGGTGAGTGGACAAAGAAAAACCGGTCCACGTACAGATGGAATATTAGCCAAGGAAAACAATGACACAATGCCATTTGCATCACCGTAGATGAGTCTAGAAGTAATCACGCAACTTGTAGTAAGTCAGAAAGCGAAAGACACGTATCCTGTGATATCACTTATAGGTGTTACCTAAAAATTGATACCAGTGAAGATATTTCCACAGAGAAAGGCAATCACAGATTCATTAAACAAACTCATGGTTCACCAATGGAAAGGTGTGAGGATTGGATACATTAGGATGTCAGAGTTAACAGAGATATACAAACACAGGTGAAGTATATAATCACCAAAGACCTACGGAATACCAAGAGAAGACTACTCAACATTGTGTCATAACCTAAAATGGGAAAAGGATCCAAAGAAGAAAAGAGATAGGTATATGTGGAAAACAACCACATCTTGCACACCTAAAACAAGCAAAACATTGTAATCACACTTGCTGTGATAAACAATGAAAATTAAATTTAAAAAAAGAATAATATTTAGTGAGATATAAACTTAAGGGGCTTTTTCCTGGCCCATCCATTCTAATTTGCAGCCTAGAACAGGACTTCCATTGAGGCTCTGTTTCCCTAGTAACCAGATTTGGTTAATGAGAACTGCTGCCGCCTTGTGGCCGTTTCACACAACAGCAGCTCTAACTGCAGCTGTAATGGTTACTTGATAGTCAAAATACTTGCAGGCCTGTAAATGACACCTGTCCTCAAAACAATCCTTCGGTCGTAAATCGAGCAAAAATCTCAAAAGACATCCATATTTCAAAACGACAATTTCAAGAGGCATATTTTATGTACATTTTATATTCTGTCTCTTTTTTTGTGATAGAAAAAGGCATGGAAAAACGCTCAACGTCAGGAATTAATAAAGCCATGCAAATCCAGTCTAGAAACACATTCCCCTCACAGCCGTCAGAAGGATCATCAGCAAAAAAGTCTACATAGTATAAATGCTGAAGGGGTTTTAGAGAACTGTGCACCCTCTAGCTGCTGATGGGATGTAACCTGGTAACAGCCAGTACAGAGAACAAAATGGAGGTGTGTTTAAAGGTAAAACTTGAGCTACTATGTGATCTGGTAGGCCCACTGATGGGCCTATCCGCTGAGTAGACCTGAATCGAAAAGACACAGGCTGGCAATCCTTCACTGCAGCAACATGTACCATAGCCAAGAGCTGGAAGAAACCAAAACGTCCATCAACAGAAAAATGCACCAAGAAGAAGTGGTCCATGTACACAATGGAATATTAGCCATGGAAAAGCATGGAACACTGCCGTTGGCACCAGCATAGAAGGATCTAGAGATAATCACCCTACCTGAAGTAAGAAAGAAAACGAAAGACAGATATCCTATTACATCACTTATAGGTGTTACCTAAAAATTGATAGCCATGAAATAATTTCCAAGAGAAGGACACTCATAGATTCAGAAAACCAAATTATGTTTAACCAAATGGAAAGGTGTAAGGAAGGTATGAATTAGGATATGGGGGTTAACAGACATGTAGTAATACATATGAAATATATAATCACAAAATACCTATGGAATGCTAAAAGAGGTGTACTCAACACTCTGTAATAACCTACACGGGAAAGGATCCAAAGATGAATAGATCAATACATTGATATAATGAACCAGATTCCGTACACCTAGAAAAAACACAGTATTTTTATCCAATTTGCTGTGATAATAAATAAAAACTAAATGTAAAAAACAAACAAGAAGTAAGGAGATATAAGCTCTTGGGAGTTTGCCGTGGCACATTCTGCTCTAATTTGCAGCTTACAAACACGATTTCCAGGAACCCTCTGTTGCCCAAAAGCCCAGAGTTGGAAATGTAGAAATGCTGCCGCCTTGTGGCCGTTTCCCACAAGAGCGGCTTTAAAACCACAGCTAACGGTCACTTAACATTCACAAGGACTCAGGACAGTAAAGGACAACTGCCCTCAAAAATTCACAACTGGCAAAATTTTCAAGGAGATAGTATGAAGAGGTAAATTTTACTCATTATTTTTCTAAAAACAAGGAAAATGGATAAAAGCTCAACAACATAAATTTTTAAACTCATGCAAATCTAGCCTACAAAAAGATTTCAACTCACACACGTCAACTACCATCAGCCAAAAGTCTACAAACAATAAATGCGGAAGGGGTTTTAGAGAACTGTGTACCCTCTAGCTGCTGGTGAGATGTAAAGTGATAAGAGCCAATAGTGAGAACAGAAAGGAGCTGTGTTTAAAAGTAAAAATTGAGCCAGCATTCCATTCAGCAGGCCCACCGCTGAGCCTCTCACCTGAAAATACCAGAGTCGAGAAGGCACAGGCTGCAACAGCTTCACTGCAGGAGTTTTCACAATAGCCAAGACACGGAAGCAACCAAAATGTCCATCAATGGATGAATGGATAAAGAAGAAGTGGTCCATGTACATAATGGAATATTAGCCATGCAAAACAGTGAAACACTGCTCGTTGAGGCACCATTTATGAGCCTAGATATAATCTCAGAACATGACGTAAGTCAGAAAGAAAAAGACATATAGTATGATATCACTTATAGGTGTTATCTAACAACTGACAAATATGATAGCATTTTCACAGAGAAAGAAACTCACAGACTTAGAGAACAAACTATTCTTATGTAAATGGAAAGGTGGGTGGTATGGAAAATTAAGATTAGGGTTACCATATGTGTACAAATACCTACTAAATACATTTATCAAAGAGACCGACCATATAGCAAGGGAGGTCAATGGAGCACTCTGCAATAACTTACATGGGAAGAGTATCTGCACATGAATATATTACGTATGTGTGTGTGTGTGTGTGTGTGTGTGTGTGTGTATATGTGTGTGTGTAATGTACAAATGAACCAGATTGTATACACGTAGGACAAACAATATTCTAAACATTACCTCGATTTAAAAAGACTAAAAAATCGAAAAAGAAATAATGGAATATTAACTTATGGGTTTTTTTCCTAGCACATTCCATTCTAATTTACAACCTGGGAACACGACTTCCAGAAATGTTGTGCTGCCCTAGAAACCAGTTTTCGGAACGGAGAAATGCTGCCGCCTTGTGGCCGTTTCCCCCAACAGCACCTTTAAAGCCAGTAGTAGTGGTCACTAAATATTCACACTCATTACAAGCCTGTAAATGTCACCTGTTGTCAAAAAAATCCTGGGGTCAAAAATCGACGAAAAATTCAAAACAGGGCAGCCTTCCCAGAAGACCACTTCAAGTGGTTTATTGTACTCACAGTTTTTTTCTGTTTTTGTGTAACGGAAAGAAAACAAAGCATGGAAAAAGGCTGAACATTAGGAATTATTAAAGACATGCAAATCCAAATTACAAAAACCTATCAGCTCACACCAGTCATAATGGCCATCAGCAAAAACTCTGCAAACAATAAATGCTGAAGGGGTTGTGGAGAAATGCGCACCCTCGTTTCTAAGTGGGACATGGTAAGAACCAGTAATGAAAACACAAAGGAGGTGCCTTGGTAAGGTAAATATTGAGCTACCATTCAATCAAGCATACCCACTGCTGGGCCTATCACCTGAGAGGATGAGAATCCAAAAGACACAGGGTGGCAATCCTGCACTCCAGCAATATTTACCACAGCCAACACTTGGAAGCAACAAAAATGTCTGTCAACAGAGGAAGGCACAAAGAAGAAGTGGTCCATGTACACAATGGAATATTACTCCAATAAAAAAATATATATACTTTCAATTTAGAAACCAAACGTAAGTAAGGAGACATCAGCTTTTGGGGGTTTGTCCGGGCACATTCCTCTCTAATATATAACCGAGGAACACCACTGGCAGGAAGGACCCCTTCCGTAATTCCCAGAATGGGGAAAGGAGAAATGCTGCCGCCCAATGGCCGATACCTGCCACAGCAGCTTTAAAACCTGTGCTCATGGTCACTTCATATGCACAAGTACTGGAGGGCTGTAAATGAAACCTGCCCTCAGAATGTCTTCAGGGAGGTAATGGCCAAACTATTTCAAAATGTGACACATACTTCAAGAAAACCATTTGAAGAGGTAAGCGCTACTCACAGCTTGAAAAAAAAGAGGACATGCCTGAAAGTTCAATTTCAAGGGATTATGAGATGCATGCAAATCCAACCTCAAAGAGGTGTCAGCTCACACCTGTCAGAATAAACATCAGCAGAAATACTACAAACAATAAATGCTGAAAGGGTTGTGGACAAGGGCATACCCTCAAATTTAAGTGGAACATAACCTGGTAAGAGCCACTAATGAGAACAGAATGGAGACGCCTTTACAAGGTAAACATTTTGCTACCATATGATCCAACAGGCCCTCTCCTGGGCCTATAACCGAAGAAGACATAGTTGAAAGACACAGGCAGGCAAATGTGCATTTCAGCAGTGTTACAATAACCAAGACATGGAAGCAACCCAAAAGTCCATCAACAGGTGAGTGGACAAAGAAAAACCGGTCCACGTACAGATGGAATATTAGCCAAGGAAAACAATGACACAATGCCATTTGCATCACCGTAGATGAGTCTAGAAGTAATCACGCAACTTGTAGTAAGTCAGAAAGCGAAAGACACGTATCCTGTGATATCACTTATAGGTGTTACCTAAAAATCGATACCAGTGAAGATATTTCCACAGAGAAAGGCAATCACAGATTCATTAAACAAACTCATGGTTCACCAATGGAAAGGTGTGAGGATTGGATACATTAGGATGTCAGAGTTAACAGAGATATACAAACACAGGTGAAGTATATAATCACCAAAGACCTACGGAATACCAAGAGAAGACTACTCAACATTGTGTCATAACCTAAAATGGGAAAAGGATCCAAAGAAGAAAAGAGATAGGTATATGTGGAAAACAACCACATCTTGCACACCTAAAACAAGCAAAACATTGTAATCACACTTGCTGTGATAAACAATGAAAATTAAATTGAAAAAAAGAACAATATTTAGTGAGATATAAACTTAAGGGGCTTTTTCCTGGCCCATCCATTCTAATTTGCAGCCTAGAACAGGACTTCCATTGAGGCTCTGTTTCCCTAGTAACCAGATTTGGTTAATGAGAACTGCTGCCGCCTTGTGGCCGTTTCACACAACAGCAGCTCTAACTGCAGCTGTAATGGTTACTTGATAGTCAAAATACTTGCAGGCCTGTAAATGACACCTGTCCTCAAAACAATCCTTCGGTCGTAAATCGAGCAAAAATCTCAAAAGACATCCATATTTCAAAACGACAATTTCAAGAGGCATATTTTATGTACATTTTATATTCTGTCTCTTTTTTTTGTGATAGAAAAAGGCATGGAAAAACGCTCAACGTCAGGAATTAATAAAGCCATGCAAATCCAGTCTAGAAACACATTCCCCTCACAGCCGTCAGAAGGATCATCAGCAAAAAAGTCTACATAGTATAAATGCTGAAGGGGTTTTAGAGAACTGTGCACCCTCTAGCTGCTGATGGGATGTAACCTGGTAACAGCCAGTACAGAGAACAAAATGGAGGTGTGTTTAAAGGTAAAACTTGAGCTACTATGTGATCTGGTAGGCCCACTGATGGGCCTATCCGCTGAGTAGACCTGAATCGAAAAGACACAGGCTGGCAATCCTTCACTGCAGCAACATGTACCATAGCCAAGAGCTGGAAGAAACCAAAACGTCCATCAACAGAAAAATGCACCAAGAAGAAGTGGTCCATGTACACAATGGAATATTAGCCATGGAAAAGCATGGAACACTGCCGTTGGCACCAGCATAGAAGGATCTAGAGATAATCACCCTACCTGAAGTAAGAAAGAAAACGAAAGACAGATATCCTATTACATCACTTATAGGTGTTACCTAAAAATTGATAGCCATGAAATAATTTCCAAGAGAAGGACACTCATAGATTCAGAAAACCAAATTATGTTTAACCAAATGGAAAGGTGTAAGGAAGGTATGAATTAGGATATGGGGGTTAACAGACATGTAGTAATACATATGAAATATATAATCACAAAATACCTATGGAATGCTAAAAGAGGTGTACTCAACACTCTGTAATAACCTACACGGGAAAGGATCCAAAGATGAATAGATCAATACATTGATATAATGAACCAGATTCCGTACACCTAGAAAAAACACAGTATTTTTATCCAATTTGCTGTGATAATAAATAAAAACTAAATGTAAAAAACAAACAAGAAGTAAGGAGATATAAGCTCTTGGGAGTTTGCCGTGGCACATTCTGCTCTAATTTGCAGCTTACAAACACGATTTCCAGGAACCCTCTGTTGCCCAAAAGCCCAGAGTTGGAAATGTAGAAATGCTGCCGCCTTGTGGCCGTTTCCCACAAGAGCGGCTTTAAAACCACAGCTAACGGTCACTTAACATTCACAAGGACTCAGGACAGTAAAGGACAACTGCCCTCAAAAATTCACAACTGGCAAAATTTTCAAGGAGATAGTATGAAGAGGTAAATTTTACTCATTATTTTTCTAAAAACAAGGAAAATGGATAAAAGCTCAACAACATAAATTTTTAAACTCATGCAAATCTAGCCTACAAAAAGATTTCAACTCACACACGTCAACTACCATCAGCCAAAAGTCTACAAACAATAAATGCGGAAGGGGTTTTAGAGAACTGTGTACCCTCTAGCTGCTGGTGAGATGTAAAGTGATAAGAGCCAATAGTGAGAACAGAAAGGAGCTGTGTTTAAAAGTAAAAATTGAGCCAGCATTCCATTCAGCAGGCCCACCGCTGAGCCTCTCACCTGAAAATACCAGAGTCGAGAAGGCACAGGCTGCAACAGCTTCACTGCAGGAGTTTTCACAATAGCCAAGACACGGAAGCAACCAAAATGTCCATCAATGGATGAATGGATAAAGAAGAAGTGGTCCATGTACATAATGGAATATTAGCCATGCAAAACAGTGAAACACTGCTCGTTGAGGCACCATTTATGAGCCTAGATATAATCTCAGAACATGACGTAAGTCAGAAAGAAAAAGACATATAGTATGATATCACTTATAGGTGTTATCTAACAACTGACAAATATGATAGCATTTTCACAGAGAAAGAAACTCACAGACTTAGAGAACAAACTATTCTTATGTAAATGGAAAGGTGGGTGGTATGGAAAATTAAGATTAGGGTTACCATATGTGTACAAATACCTACTAAATACATTTATCAAAGAGACCGACCATATAGCAAGGGAGGTCAATGGAGCACTCTGCAATAACTTACATGGGAAGAGTATCTGCACATGAATATATTACGTATGTGTGTGTGTGTGTGTGTGTGTGTGTGTGTGTATATGTGTGTGTGTAATGTACAAATGAACCAGATTGTATACACGTAGGACAAACAATATTCTAAACATTACCTCGATTTAAAAAGACTAAAAAATCGAAAAAGAAATAATGGAATATTAACTTATGGGTTTTTTTCCTAGCACATTCCATTCTAATTTACAACCTGGGAACACGACTTCCAGAAATGTTGTGCTGCCCTAGAAACCAGTTTTCGGAACGGAGAAATGCTGCCGCCTTGTGGCCGTTTCCCCCAACAGCACCTTTAAAGCCAGTAGTAGTGGTCACTAAATATTCACACTCATTACAAGCCTGTAAATGTCACCTGTTGTCAAAAAAATCCTGGGGTCAAAAATCGACGAAAAATTCAAAACAGGGCAGCCTTCCCAGAAGACCACTTCAAGTGGTTTATTGTACTCACAGTTTTTTTCTGTTTTTGTGTAACGGAAAGAAAACAAAGCATGGAAAAAGGCTGAACATTAGGAATTATTAAAGACATGCAAATCCAAATTACAAAAACCTATCAGCTCACACCAGTCATAATGGCCATCAGCAAAAACTCTGCAAACAATAAATGCTGAAGGGGTTGTGGAGAAATGCGCACCCTCGTTTCTAAGTGGGACATGGTAAGAACCAGTAATGAAAACACAAAGGAGGTGCCTTGGTAAGGTAAATATTGAGCTACCATTCAATCAAGCATACCCACTGCTGGGCCTATCACCTGAGAGGATGAGAATCCAAAAGACACAGGGTGGCAATCCTGCACTCCAGCAATATTTACCACAGCCAACACTTGGAAGCAACAAAAATGTCTGTCAACAGAGGAAGGCACAAAGAAGAAGTGGTCCATGTACACAATGGAATATTACTCCAATAAAAAAATATATATACTTTCAATTTAGAAACCAAACGTAAGTAAGGAGACATCAGCTTTTGGGGGTTTGTCCGGGCACATTCCTCTCTAATATATAACCGAGGAACACCACTGGCAGGAAGGACCCCTTCCGTAATTCCCAGAATGGGGAAAGGAGAAATGCTGCCGCCCAATGGCCGATACCTGCCACAGCAGCTTTAAAACCTGTGCTCATGGTCACTTCATATGCACAAGTACTGGAGGGCTGTAAATGAAACCTGCCCTCAGAATGTCTTCAGGGAGGTAATGGCCAAACTATTTCAAAATGTGACACATACTTCAAGAAAACCATTTGAAGAGGTAAGCGCTACTCACAGCTTGAAAAAAAAGAGGACATGCCTGAAAGTTCAATTTCAAGGGATTATGAGATGCATGCAAATCCAACCTCAAAGAGGTGTCAGCTCACACCTGTCAGAATAAACATCAGCAGAAATACTACAAACAATAAATGCTGAAAGGGTTGTGGACAAGGGCATACCCTCAAATTTAAGTGGAACATAACCTGGTAAGAGCCACTAATGAGAACAGAATGGAGACGCCTTTACAAGGTAAACATTTTGCTACCATATGATCCAACAGGCCCTCTCCTGGGCCTATAACCGAAGAAGACATAGTTGAAAGACACAGGCAGGCAAATGTGCATTTCAGCAGTGTTACAATAACCAAGACATGGAAGCAACCCAAAAGTCCATCAACAGGTGAGTGGACAAAGAAAAACCGGTCCACGTACAGATGGAATATTAGCCAAGGAAAACAATGACACAATGCCATTTGCATCACCGTAGATGAGTCTAGAAGTAATCACGCAACTTGTAGTAAGTCAGAAAGCGAAAGACACGTATCCTGTGATATCACTTATAGGTGTTACCTAAAAATCGATACCAGTGAAGATATTTCCACAGAGAAAGGCAATCACAGATTCATTAAACAAACTCATGGTTCACCAATGGAAAGGTGTGAGGATTGGATACATTAGGATGTCAGAGTTAACAGAGATATACAAACACAGGTGAAGTATATAATCACCAAAGACCTACGGAATACCAAGAGAAGACTACTCAACATTGTGTCATAACCTAAAATGGGAAAAGGATCCAAAGAAGAAAAGAGATAGGTATATGTGGAAAACAACCACATCTTGCACACCTAAAACAAGCAAAACATTGTAATCACACTTGCTGTGATAAACAATGAAAATTAAATTGAAAAAAAGAACAATATTTAGTGAGATATAAACTTAAGGGGCTTTTTCCTGGCCCATCCATTCTAATTTGCAGCCTAGAACAGGACTTCCATTGAGGCTCTGTTTCCCTAGTAACCAGATTTGGTTAATGAGAACTGCTGCCGCCTTGTGGCCGTTTCACACAACAGCAGCTCTAACTGCAGCTGTAATGGTTACTTGATAGTCAAAATACTTGCAGGCCTGTAAATGACACCTGTCCTCAAAACAATCCTTCGGTCGTAAATCGAGCAAAAATCTCAAAAGACATCCATATTTCAAAACGACAATTTCAAGAGGCATATTTTATGCACATTTTATATTCTGTCTCTTTTTTTTGTGATAGAAAAAGGCATGGAAAAACGCTCAACGTCAGGAATTAATAAAGCCATGCAAATCCAGTCTAGAAACACATTCCCCTCACAGCCGTCAGAAGGATCATCAGCAAAAAAGTCTACATAGTATAAATGCTGAAGGGGTTTTAGAGAACTGTGCACCCTCTAGCTGCTGATGGGATGTAACCTGGTAACAGCCAGTACAGAGAACAAAATGGAGGTGTGTTTAAAGGTAAAACTTGAGCTACTATGTGATCTGGTAGGCCCACTGATGGGCCTATCCGCTGAGTAGACCTGAATCGAAAAGACACAGGCTGGCAATCCTTCACTGCAGCAACATGTACCATAGCCAAGAGCTGGAAGAAACCAAAACGTCCATCAACAGAAAAATGCACCAAGAAGAAGTGGTCCATGTACACAATGGAATATTAGCCATGGAAAAGCATGGAACACTGCCGTTGGCACCAGCATAGAAGGATCTAGAGATAATCACCCTACCTGAAGTAAGAAAGAAAACGAAAGACAGATATCCTATTACATCACTTATAGGTGTTACCTAAAAATTGATAGCCATGAAATAATTTCCAAGAGAAGGACACTCATAGATTCAGAAAACCAAATTATGTTTAACCAAATGGAAAGGTGTAAGGAAGGTATGAATTAGGATATGGGGGTTAACAGACATGTAGTAATACATATGAAATATATAATCACAAAATACCTATGGAATGCTAAAAGAGGTGTACTCAACACTCTGTAATAACCTACACGGGAAAGGATCCAAAGATGAATAGATCAATACATTGATATAATGAACCAGATTCCGTACACCTAGAAAAAACACAGTATTTTTATCCAATTTGCTGTGATAATAAATAAAAACTAAATGTAAAAAACAAACAAGAAGTAAGGAGATATAAGCTCTTGGGAGTTTGCCGTGGCACATTCTGCTCTAATTTGCAGCTTACAAACACGATTTCCAGGAACCCTCTGTTGCCCAAAAGCCCAGAGTTGGAAATGTAGAAATGCTGCCGCCTTGTGGCCGTTTCCCACAAGAGCGGCTTTAAAACCACAGCTAACGGTCACTTAACATTCACAAGGACTCAGGACAGTAAAGGACAACTGCCCTCAAAAATTCACAACTGGCAAAATTTTCAAGGAGATAGTATGAAGAGATAAATTTTACTCATTATTTTTCTAAAAACAAGGAAAATGGATAAAAGCTCAACAACATAAATTTTTAAACTCATGCAAATCTAGCCTACAAAAAGATTTCAACTCACACACGTCAACTACCATCAGCCAAAAGTCTACAAACAATAAATGCGGAAGGGGTTTTAGAGAACTGTGTACCCTCTAGCTGCTGGTGAGATGTAAAGTGATAAGAGCCAATAGTGAGAACAGAAAGGAGCTGTGTTTAAAAGTAAAAATTGAGCCAGCATTCCATTCAGCAGGCCCACCGCTGAGCCTCTCACCTGAAAATACCAGAGTCGAGAAGGCACAGGCTGCAACAGCTTCACTGCAGGAGTTTTCACAATAGCCAAGACACGGAAGCAACCAAAATGTCCATCAATGGATGAATGGATAAAGAAGAAGTGGTCCATGTACATAATGGAATATTAGCCATGCAAAACAGTGAAACACTGCTCGTTGAGGCACCATTTATGAGCCTAGATATAATCTCAGAACATGACGTAAGTCAGAAAGAAAAAGACATATAGTATGATATCACTTATAGGTGTTATCTAACAACTGACAAATATGATAGCATTTTCACAGAGAAAGAAACTCACAGACTTAGAGAACAAACTATTCTTATGTAAATGGAAAGGTGGGTGGTATGGAAAATTAAGATTAGGGTTACCATATGTGTACAAATACCTACTAAATACATTTATCAAAGAGACCGACCATATAGCAAGGGAGGTCAATGGAGCACTCTGCAATAACTTACATGGGAAGAGTATCTGCACATGAATATATTACGTATGTGTGTGTGTGTGTGTGTGTGTGTGTGTGTGTGTATGTGTGTGTGTAATGTACAAATGAACCAGATTGTATACACGTAGGACAAACAATATTCTAAACATTACCTCGATTTAAAAAGACTAAAAAATCGAAAAAGAAATAATGGAATATTAACTTATGGGTTTCTTTCCTAGCACATTCCATTCTAATTTACAACCTGGGAACGCGACTTCCAGAAATGTTGTGCTGCCCTAGAAACCAGTTTTGGGAACGGAGAAATGCTGCCGCCTTGTGGCCGTTTCCCCCAACAGCACCTTTAAAGCCAGTAGTAGTGGTCACTAAATATTCACACTCATTACAAGCCTGTAAATGTCACCTGTTGTCAAAAAAATCCTGGGGTCAAAAATCGACGAAAAATTCAAAACAGGGCAGCCTTCCCAGAAGACCACTTCAAGTGGTTTATTGTACTCACAGTTTTTTTCTGTTTTTGTGTAACGGAAAGAAAACAAAGCATGGAAAAAGGCTGAACATTAGGAATTATTAAAGACATGCAAATCCAAATTACAAAAACCTATCAGCTCACACCAGTCATAATGGCCATCAGCAAAAACTCTGCAAACAATAAATGCTGAAGGGGTTGTGGAGAAATGCGCACCCTCGTTTCTAAGTGGGACATGGTAAGAACCAGTAATGAAAACACAAAGGAGGTGCCTTGGTAAGGTAAATATTGAGCTACCATTCAATCAAGCATACCCACTGCTGGGCCTATCACCTGAGAGGATGAGAATCCAAAAGACACAGGGTGGCAATCCTGCACTCCAGCAATATTTACCACAGCCAACACTTGGAAGCAACAAAAATGTCTGTCAACAGAGGAAGGCACAAAGAAGAAGTGGTCCATGTACACAATGGAATATTACTCCAATAAAAAAATATATATACTTTCAATTTAGAAACCAAACGTAAGTAAGGAGACATCAGCTTTTGGGGGTTTGTCCGGGCACATTCCTCTCTAATATATAACCGAGGAACACCACTGGCAGGAAGGACCCCTTCCGTAATTCCCAGAATGGGGAAAGGAGAAATGCTGCCGCCCAATGGCCGATACCTGCCACAGCAGCTTTAAAACCTGTGCTCATGGTCACTTCATATGCACAAGTACTGGAGGGCTGTAAATGAAACCTGCCCTCAGAATGTCTTCAGGGAGGTAATGGCCAAACTATTTCAAAATGTGACACATACTTCAAGAAAACCATTTGAAGAGGTAAGCGCTACTCACAGCTTGAAAAAAAAGAGGACATGCCTGAAAGTTCAATTTCAAGGGATTATGAGATGCATGCAAATCCAACCTCAAAGAGGTGTCAGCTCACACCTGTCAGAATAAACATCAGCAGAAATACTACAAACAATAAATGCTGAAAGGGTTGTGGACAAGGGCATACCCTCAAATTTAAGTGGAACATAACCTGGTAAGAGCCACTAATGAGAACAGAATGGAGACGCCTTTACAAGGTAAACATTTTGCTACCATATGATCCAACAGGCCCTCTCCTGGGCCTATAACCGAAGAAGACATAGTTGAAAGACACAGGCAGGCAAATGTGCATTTCAGCAGTGTTACAATAACCAAGACATGGAAGCAACCCAAAAGTCCATCAACAGGTGAGTGGACAAAGAAAAACCGGTCCACGTACAGATGGAATATTAGCCAAGGAAAACAATGACACAATGCCATTTGCATCACCGTAGATGAGTCTAGAAGTAATCACGCAACTTGTAGTAAGTCAGAAAGCGAAAGACACGTATCCTGTGATATCACTTATAGGTGTTACCTAAAAATTGATACCAGTGAAGATATTTCCACAGAGAAAGGCAATCACAGATTCATTAAACAAACTCATGGTTCACCAATGGAAAGGTGTGAGGATTGGATACATTAGGATGTCAGAGTTAACAGAGATATACAAACACAGGTGAAGTATATAATCACCAAAGACCTACGGAATACCAAGAGAAGACTACTCAACATTGTGTCATAACCTAAAATGGGAAAAGGATCCAAAGAAGAAAAGAGATAGGTATATGTGGAAAACAACCACATCTTGCACACCTAAAACAAGCAAAACATTGTAATCACACTTGCTGTGATAAACAATGAAAATTAAATTGAAAAAAAGAACAATATTTAGTGAGATATAAACTTAAGGGGCTTTTTCCTGGCCCATCCATTCTAATTTGCAGCCTAGAACAGGACTTCCATTGAGGCTCTGTTTCCCTAGTAACCAGATTTGGTTAATGAGAACTGCTGCCGCCTTGTGGCCGTTTCACACAACAGCAGCTCTAACTGCAGCTGTAATGGTTACTTGATAGTCAAAATACTTGCAGGCCTGTAAATGACACCTGTCCTCAAAACAATCCTTCGGTCGTAAATCGAGCAAAAATCTCAAAAGACATCCATATTTCAAAACGACAATTTCAAGAGGCATATTTTATGCACATTTTATATTCTGTCTCTTTTTTTGTGATAGAAAAAGGCATGGAAAAACGCTCAACGTCAGGAATTAATAAAGCCATGCAAATCCAGTCTAGAAACACATTCCCCTCACAGCCGTCAGAAGGATCATCAGCAAAAAAGTCTACATAGTATAAATGCTGAAGGGGTTTTAGAGAACTGTGCACCCTCTAGCTGCTGATGGGATGTAACCTGGTAACAGCCAGTACAGAGAACAAAATGGAGGTGTGTTTAAAGGTAAAACTTGAGCTACTATGTGATCTGGTAGGCCCACTGATGGGCCTAGCCGCTGAGTAGACCTGAATCGAAAAGACACAGGCTGGCAATCCTTCACTGCAGCAACATGTACCATAGCCAAGAGCTGGAAGAAACCAAAACGTCCATCAACAGAAAAATGCACCAAGAAGAAGTGGTCCATGTACACAATGGAATATTAGCCATGGAAAAGCATGGAACACTGCCGTTGGCACCAGCATAGAAGGATCTAGAGATAATCACCCTACCTGAAGTAAGAAAGAAAACGAAAGACAGATATCCTATTACATCACTTATAGGTGTTACCTAAAAATTGATAGCCATGAAATAATTTCCAAGAGAAGGACACTCATAGATTCAGAAAACCAAATTATGTTTAACCAAATGGAAAGGTGTAAGGAAGGTATGAATTAGGATATGGGGGTTAACAGACATGTAGTAATACATATGAAATATATAATCACAAAATACCTATGGAATGCTAAAAGAGGTGTACTCAACACTCTGTAATAACCTACACGGGAAAGGATCCAAAGATGAATAGATCAATACATTGATATAATGAACCAGATTCCGTACACCTAGAAAAAACACAGTATTTTTATCCAATTTGCTGTGATAATAAATAAAAACTAAATGTAAAAAACAAACAAGAAGTAAGGAGATATAAGCTCTTGGGAGTTTGCCGTGGCACATTCTGCTCTAATTTGCAGCTTACAAACACGATTTCCAGGAACCCTCTGTTGCCCAAAAGCCCAGAGTTGGAAATGTAGAAATGCTGCCGCCTTGTGGCCGTTTCCCACAAGAGCGGCTTTAAAACCACAGCTAACGGTCACTTAACATTCACAAGGACTCAGGACAGTAAAGGACAACTGCCCTCAAAAATTCACAACTGGCAAAATTTTCAAGGAGATAGTATGAAGAGATAAATTTTACTCATTATTTTTCTAAAAACAAGGAAAATGGATAAAAGCTCAACAACATAAATTTTTAAACTCATGCAAATCTAGCCTACAAAAAGATTTCAACTCACACACGTCAACTACCATCAGCCAAAAGTCTACAAACAATAAATGCGGAAGGGGTTTTAGAGAACTGTGTACCCTCTAGCTGCTGGTGAGATGTAAAGTGATAAGAGCCAATAGTGAGAACAGAAAGGAGCTGTGTTTAAAAGTAAAAATTGAGCCAGCATTCCATTCAGCAGGCCCACCGCTGAGCCTCTCACCTGAAAATACCAGAGTCGAGAAGGCACAGGCTGCAACAGCTTCACTGCAGGAGTTTTCACAATAGCCAAGACACGGAAGCAACCAAAATGTCTATCAATGGATGAATGGATAAAGAAGAAGTGGTCCATGTACATAATGGAATATTAGCCATGCAAAACAGTGAAACACTGCTCGTTGAGGCACCATTTATGAGCCTAGATATAATCTCAGAACATGACGTAAGTCAGAAAGAAAAAGACATATAGTATGATATCACTTATAGGTGTTATCTAACAACTGACAAATATGATAGCATTTTCACAGAGAAAGAAACTCACAGACTTAGAGAACAAACTATTCTTATGTAAATGGAAAGGTGGGTGGTATGGAAAATTAAGATTAGGGTTACCATATGTGTACAAATACCTACTAAATACATTTATCAAAGAGACCGACCATATAGCAAGGGAGGTCAATGGAGCACTCTGCAATAACTTACATGGGAAGAGTATCTGCACATGAATATATTACGTATGTGTGTGTGTGTGTGTGTGTGTGTGTGTGTGTGTATGTGTGTGTGTAATGTACAAATGAACCAGATTGTATACACGTAGGACAAACAATATTCTAAACATTACCTCGATTTAAAAAGACTAAAAAATCGAAAAAGAAATAATGGAATATTAACTTATGGGTTTTTTTCCTAGCACATTCCATTCTAATTTACAACCTGGGAACGTGACTTCCAGAAATGTTGTGCTGCCCTAGAAACCAGTTTTGGGAACGGAGAAATGCTGCCGCCTTGTGGCCGTTTCCCCCAACAGCACCTTTAAAGCCAGTAGTAGTGGTCACTAAATATTCACACTCATTACAAGCCTGTAAATGTCACCTGTTGTCAAAAAAATCCTGGGGTCAAAAATCGACGAAAAATTCAAAACAGGGCAGCCTTCCCAGAAGACCACTTCAAGTGGTTTATTGTACTCACAGTTTTTTTCTGTTTTTGTGTAACAGAAAGAAAACAAAGCATGGAAAAAGGCTGAACATTAGGAATTATTAAAGACATGCAAATCCAAATTACAAAAACCTATCAGCTCACACCAGTCATAATGGCCATCAGCAAAAACTCTGCAAACAATAAATGCTGAAGGGGTTGTGGAGAAATGCGCACCCTCGTTTCTAAGTGGGACATGGTAAGAACCAGTAATGAAAACACAAAGGAGGTGCCTTGGTAAGGTAAATATTGAGCTACCATTCAATCAAGCATACCCACTGCTGGGCCTATCACCTGAGAGGATGAGAATCCAAAAGACACAGGGTGGCAATCCTGCACTCCAGCAATATTTACCACAGCCAACACTTGGAAGCAACAAAAATGTCTGTCAACAGAGGAAGGCACAAAGAAGAAGTGGTCCATGTACACAATGGAATATTACTCCAATAAAAAAATATATATACTTTCAATTTAGAAACCAAACGTAAGTAAGGAGACATCAGCTTTTGGGGGTTTGTCCGGGCACATTCCTCTCTAATATATAACCGAGGAACACCACTGGCAGGAAGGACCCCTTCCGTAATTCCCAGAATGGGGAAAGGAGAAATGCTGCCGCCCAATGGCCGATACCTGCCACAGCAGCTTTAAAACCTGTGCTCATGGTCACTTCATATGCACAAGTACTGGAGGGCTGTAAATGAAACCTGCCCTCAGAATGTCTTCAGGGAGGTAATGGCCAAACTATTTCAAAATGTGACACATACTTCAAGAAAACCATTTGAAGAGGTAAGCGCTACTCACAGCTTGAAAAAAAAGAGGACATGCCTGAAAGTTCAATTTCAAGGGATTATGAGATGCATGCAAATCCAACCTCAAAGAGGTGTCAGCTCACACCTGTCAGAATAAACATCAGCAGAAAAACTACAAACAATAAATGCTGAAAGGGTTGTGGACAAGGGCATACCCTCAAATTTAAGTGGAACATAACCTGGTAAGAGCCACTAATGAGAACAGAATGGAGACGCCTTTACAAGGTAAACATTTTGCTACCATATGATCCAACAGGCCCTCTCCTGGGCCTATAACCGAAGAAGACATAGTTGAAAGACACAGGCAGGCAAATGTGCATTTCAGCAGTGTTACAATAACCAAGACATGGAAGCAACCCAAAAGTCCATCAACAGGTGAGTGGACAAAGAAAAACCGGTCCACGTACAGATGGAATATTAGCCAAGGAAAACAATGACACAATGCCATTTGCATCACCGTAGATGAGTCTAGAAGTAATCACGCAACTTGTAGTAAGTCAGAAAGCGAAAGACACGTATCCTGTGATATCACTTATAGGTGTTACCTAAAAATTGATACCAGTGAAGATATTTCCACAGAGAAAGGCAATCACAGATTCATTAAACAAACTCATGGTTCACCAATGGAAAGGTGTGAGGATTGGATACATTAGGATGTCAGAGTTAACAGAGATATACAAACACAGGTGAAGTATATAATCACCAAAGACCTACGGAATACCAAGAGAAGACTACTCAACATTGTGTCATAACCTAAAATGGGAAAAGGATCCAAAGAAGAAAAGAGATAGGTATATGTGGAAAACAACCACATCTTGCACACCTAAAACAAGCAAAACATTGTAATCACACTTGCTGTGATAAACAATGAAAATTAAATTTAAAAAAAGAACAATATTTAGTGAGATATAAACTTAAGGGGCTTTTTCCTGGCCCATCCATTCTAATTTGCAGCCTAGAACAGGACTTCCATTGAGGCTCTGTTTCCCTAGTAACCAGATTTGGTTAATGAGAACTGCTGCCGCCTTGTGGCCGTTTCACACAACAGCAGCTCTAACTGCAGCTGTAATGGTTACTTGATAGTCAAAATACTTGCAGGCCTGTAAATGACACCTGTCCTCAAAACAATCCTTCGGTCGTAAATCGAGCAAAAATCTCAAAAGACATCCATATTTCAAAACGACAATTTCAAGAGGCATATTTTATGCACATTTTATATTCTGTCTCTTTTTTTTGTGATAGAAAAAGGCATGGAAAAACGCTCAACGTCAGGAATTAATAAAGCCATGCAAATCCAGTCTAGAAACACATTCCCCTCACAGCCGTCAGAAGGATCATCAGCAAAAAAGTCTACATAGTATAAATGCTGAAGGGGTTTTAGAGAACTGTGCACCCTCTAGCTGCTGATGGGATGTAACCTGGTAACAGCCAGTACAGAGAACAAAATGGAGGTGTGTTTAAAGGTAAAACTTGAGCTACTATGTGATCTGGTAGGCCCACTGATGGGCCTATCCGCTGAGTAGACCTGAATCGAAAAGACACAGGCTGGCAATCCTTCACTGCAGCAACATGTACCATAGCCAAGAGCTGGAAGAAACCAAAACGTCCATCAACAGAAAAATGCACCAAGAAGAAGTGGTCCATGTACACAATGGAATATTAGCCATGGAAAAGCATGGAACACTGCCGTTGGCACCAGCATAGAAGGATCTAGAGATAATCACCCTACCTGAAGTAAGAAAGAAAACGAAAGACAGATATCCTATTACATCACTTATAGGTGTTACCTAAAAATTGATAGCCATGAAATAATTTCCAAGAGAAGGACACTCATAGATTCAGAAAACCAAATTATGTTTAACCAAATGGAAAGGTGTAAGGAAGGTATGAATTAGGATATGGGGGTTAACAGACATGTAGTAATACATATGAAATATATAATCACAAAATACCTATGGAATGCTAAAAGAGGTGTACTCAACACTCTGTAATAACCTACACGGGAAAGGATCCAAAGATGAATAGATCAATACATTGATATAATGAACCAGATTCCGTACACCTAGAAAAAACACAGTATTTTTATCCAATTTGCTGTGATAATAAATAAAAACTAAATGTAAAAAACAAACAAGAAGTAAGGAGATATAAGCTCTTGGGAGTTTGCCGTGGCACATTCTGCTCTAATTTGCAGCTTACAAACACGATTTCCAGGAACCCTCTGTTGCCCAAAAGCCCAGAGTTGGAAATGTAGAAATGCTGCCGCCTTGTGGCCGTTTCCCACAAGAGCGGCTTTAAAACCACAGCTAACGGTCACTTAACATTCACAAGGACTCAGGACAGTAAAGGACAACTGCCCTCAAAAATTCACAACTGGCAAAATTTTCAAGGAGATAGTATGAAGAGATAAATTTTACTCATTATTTTTCTAAAAACAAGGAAAATGGATAAAAGCTCAACAACATAAATTTTTAAACTCATGCAAATCTAGCCTACAAAAAGATTTCAACTCACACACGTCAACTACCATCAGCCAAAAGTCTACAAACAATAAATGCGGAAGGGGTTTTAGAGAACTGTGTACCCTCTAGCTGCTGGTGAGATGTAAAGTGATAAGAGCCAATAGTGAGAACAGAAAGGAGCTGTGTTTAAAAGTAAAAATTGAGCCAGCATTCCATTCAGCAGGCCCACCGCTGAGCCTCTCACCTGAAAATACCAGAGTCGAGAAGGCACAGGCTGCAACAGCTTCACTGCAGGAGTTTTCACAATAGCCAAGACACGGAAGCAACCAAAATGTCTATCAATGGATGAATGGATAAAGAAGAAGTGGTCCATGTACATAATGGAATATTAGCCATGCAAAACAGTGAAACACTGCTCGTTGAGGCACCATTTATGAGCCTAGATATAATCTCAGAACATGACGTAAGTCAGAAAGAAAAAGACATATAGTATGATATCACTTATAGGTGTTATCTAACAACTGACAAATATGATAGCATTTTCACAGAGAAAGAAACTCACAGACTTAGAGAACAAACTATTCTTATGTAAATGGAAAGGTGGGTGGTATGGAAAATTAAGATTAGGGTTACCATATGTGTACAAATACCTACTAAATACATTTATCAAAGAGACCGACCATATAGCAAGGGAGGTCAATGGAGCACTCTGCAATAACTTACATGGGAAGAGTATCTGCACATGAATATATTACGTATGTGTGTGTGTGTGTGTGTGTGTGTGTGTGTGTGTGTGTGTGTGTGTAATGTACAAATGAACCAGATTGTATACACGTAGGACAAACAATATTCTAAACATTACCTCGATTTAAAAAGACTAAAAAATCGAAAAAGAAATAATGGAATATTAACTTATGGGTTTTTTTCCTAGCACATTCCATTCTAATTTACAACCTGGGAACGTGACTTCCAGAAATGTTGTGCTGCCCTAGAAACCAGTTTTGGGAACGGAGAAATGCTGCTGCCTTGTGGCCGTTTCCCCCAACAGCACCTTTAAAGCCAGTAGTAGTGGTCACTAAATATTCACACTCATTACAAGCCTGTAAATGTCACCTGTTGTCAAAAAAATCCTGGGGTCAAAAATCGACAAAAAATTCAAAACAGGGCAGCCTTCCCAGAAGACCACTTCAAGTGGTTTATTGTACTCACAGTTTTTTTCTGTTTTTGTGTAACAGAAAGAAAACAAAGCATGGAAAAAGGCTGAACATTAGGAATTATTAAAGACATGCAAATCCAAATTACAAAAACCTATCAGCTCACACCAGTCATAATGGCCATCAGCAAAAACTCTGCAAACAATAAATGCTGAAGGGGTTGTGGAGAAATGCGCACCCTCGTTTCTAAGTGGGACATGGTAAGAACCAGTAATGAAAACACAAAGGAGGTGCCTTGGTAAGGTAAATATTGAGCTACCATTCAATCAAGCATACCCACTGCTGGGCCTATCACCTGAGAGGATGAGAATCCAAAAGACACAGGGTGGCAATCCTGCACTCCAGCAATATTTACCACAGCCAACACTTGGAAGCAACAAAAATGTCTGTCAACAGAGGAAGGCACAAAGAAGAAGTGGTCCATGTACACAATGGAATATTACTCCAATAAAAAAATATATATACTTTCAATTTAGAAACCAAACGTAAGTAAGGAGACATCAGCTTTTGGGGGTTTGTCCGGGCACATTCCTCTCTAATATATAACCGAGGAACACCACTGGCAGGAAGGACCCCTTCCGTAATTCCCAGAATGGGGAAAGGAGAAATGCTGCCGCCCAATGGCCGATACCTGCCACAGCAGCTTTAAAACCTGTGCTCATGGTCACTTCATATGCACAAGTACTGGAGGGCTGTAAATGAAACCTGCCCTCAGAATGTCTTCAGGGAGGTAATGGCCAAACTATTTCAAAATGTGACACATACTTCAAGAAAACCATTTGAAGAGGTAAGCGCTACTCACAGCTTGAAAAAAAAGAGGACATGCCTGAAAGTTCAATTTCAAGGGATTATGAGATGCATGCAAATCCAACCTCAAAGAGGTGTCAGCTCACACCTGTCAGAATAAACATCAGCAGAAAAACTACAAACAATAAATGCTGAAAGGGTTGTGGACAAGGGCATACCCTCAAATTTAAGTGGAACATAACCTGGTAAGAGCCACTAATGAGAACAGAATGGAGACGCCTTTACAAGGTAAACATTTTGCTACCATATGATCCAACAGGCCCTCTCCTGGGCCTATAACCGAAGAAGACATAGTTGAAAGACACAGGCAGGCAAATGTGCATTTCAGCAGTGTTACAATAACCAAGACATGGAAGCAACCCAAAAGTCCATCAACAGGTGAGTGGACAAAGAAAAACCGGTCCACGTACAGATGGAATATTAGCCAAGGAAAACAATGACACAATGCCATTTGCATCACCGTAGATGAGTCTAGAAGTAATCACGCAACTTGTAGTAAGTCAGAAAGCGAAAGACACGTATCCTGTGATATCACTTATAGGTGTTACCTAAAAATTGATACCAGTGAAGATATTTCCACAGAGAAAGGCAATCACAGATTCATTAAACAAACTCATGGTTCACCAATGGAAAGGTGTGAGGATTGGATACATTAGGATGTCAGAGTTAACAGAGATATACAAACACAGGTGAAGTATATAATCACCAAAGACCTACGGAATACCAAGAGAAGACTACTCAACATTGTGTCATAACCTAAAATGGGAAAAGGATCCAAAGAAGAAAAGAGATAGGTATATGTGGAAAACAACCACATCTTGCACACCTAAAACAAGCAAAACATTGTAATCACACTTGCTGTGATAAACAATGAAAATTAAATTTAAAAAAAGAACAATATTTAGTGAGATATAAACTTAAGGGGCTTTTTCCTGGCCCATCCATTCTAATTTGCAGCCTAGAACAGGACTTCCATTGAGGCTCTGTTTCCCTAGTAACCAGATTTGGTTAATGAGAACTGCTGCCGCCTTGTGGCCGTTTCACACAACAGCAGCTCTAACTGCAGCTGTAATGGTTACTTGATAGTCAAAATACTTGCAGGCCTGTAAATGACACCTGTCCTCAAAACAATCCTTCGGTCGTAAATCGAGCAAAAATCTCAAAAGACATCCATATTTCAAAACGACAATTTCAAGAGGCATATTTTATGCACATTTTATATTCTGTCTCTTTTTTTGTGATAGAAAAAGGCATGGAAAAACGCTCAACGTCAGGAATTAATAAAGCCATGCAAATCCAGTCTAGAAACACATTCCCCTCACAGCCGTCAGAAGGATCATCAGCAAAAAAGTCTACATAGTATAAATGCTGAAGGGGTTTTAGAGAACTGTGCACCCTCTAGCTGCTGATGGGATGTAACCTGGTAACAGCCAGTACAGAGAACAAAATGGAGGTGTGTTTAAAGGTAAAACTTGAGCTACTATGTGATCTGGTAGGCCCACTGATGGGCCTATCCGCTGAGTAGACCTGAATCGAAAAGACACAGGCTGGCAATCCTTCACTGCAGCAACATGTACCATAGCCAAGAGCTGGAAGAAACCAAAACGTCCATCAACAGAAAAATGCACCAAGAAGAAGTGGTCCATGTACACAATGGAATATTAGCCATGGAAAAGCATGGAACACTGCCGTTGGCACCAGCATAGAAGGATCTAGAGATAATCACCCTACCTGAAGTAAGAAAGAAAACGAAAGACAGATATCCTATTACATCACTTATAGGTGTTACCTAAAAATTGATAGCCATGAAATAATTTCCAAGAGAAGGACACTCATAGATTCAGAAAACCAAATTATGTTTAACCAAATGGAAAGGTGTAAGGAAGGTATGAATTAGGATATGGGGGTTAACAGACATGTAGTAATACATATGAAATATATAATCACAAAATACCTATGGAATGCTAAAAGAGGTGTACTCAACACTCTGTAATAACCTACACGGGAAAGGATCCAAAGATGAATAGATCAATACATTGATATAATGAACCAGATTCCGTACACCTAGAAAAAACACAGTATTTTTATCCAATTTGCTGTGATAATAAATAAAAACTAAATGTAAAAAACAAACAAGAAGTAAGGAGATATAAGCTCTTGGGAGTTTGCCGTGGCACATTCTGCTCTAATTTGCAGCTTACAAACACGATTTCCAGGAACCCTCTGTTGCCCAAAAGCCCAGAGTTGGAAATGTAGAAATGCTGCCGCCTTGTGGCTGTTTCCCACAAGAGCGGCTTTAAAACCACAGCTAACGGTCACTTAACATTCACAAGGACTCAGGACAGTAAAGGACAACTGCCCTCAAAAATTCACAACTGGCAAAATTTTCAAGGAGATAGTATGAAGAGGTAAATTTTACTCATTATTTTTCTAAAAACAAGGAAAATGGATAAAAGCTCAACAACATAAATTTTTAAACTCATGCAAATCTAGCCTACAAAAAGATTTCAACTCACACACGTCAACTACCATCAGCCAAAAGTCTACAAACAATAAATGCGGAAGGGGTTTTAGAGAACTGTGTACCCTCTAGCTGCTGGTGAGATGTAAAGTGATAAGAGCCAATAGTGAGAACAGAAAGGAGCTGTGTTTAAAAGTAAAAATTGAGCCAGCATTCCATTCAGCAGGCCCACCGCTGAGCCTCTCACCTGAAAATACCAGAGTCGAGAAGGCACAGGCTGCAACAGCTTCACTGCAGGAGTTTTCACAATAGCCAAGACACGGAAGCAACCAAAATGTCCATCAATGGATGAATGGATAAAGAAGAAGTGGTCCATGTACATAATGGAATATTAGCCATGCAAAACAGTGAAACACTGCTCGTTGAGGCACCATTTATGAGCCTAGATATAATCTCAGAACATGACGTAAGTCAGAAAGAAAAAGACATATAGTATGATATCACTTATAGGTGTTATCTAACAACTGACAAATATGATAGCATTTTCACAGAGAAAGAAACTCACAGACTTAGAGAACAAACTATTCTTATGTAAATGGAAAGGTGGGTGGTATGGAAAATTAAGATTAGGGTTACCATATGTGTACAAATACCTACTAAATACATTTATCAAAGAGACCGACCATATAGCAAGGGAGGTCAATGGAGCACTCTGCAATAACTTACATGGGAAGAGTATCTGCACATGAATATATTACGTATGTGTGTGTGTGTGTGTGTGTGTGTGTGTGTGTATGTGTGTGTGTAATGTACAAATGAACCAGATTGTATACACGTAGGACAAACAATATTCTAAACATTACCTCGATTTAAAAAGACTAAAAAATCGAAAAAGAAATAATGGAATATTAACTTATGGGTTTTTTTCCTAGCACATTCCATTCTAATTTACAACCTGGGAACGCGACTTCCAGAAATGTTGTGCTGCCCTAGAAACCAGTTTTGGGAACGGAGAAATGCTGCCGCCTTGTGGCCGTTTCCCCCAACAGCACCTTTAAAGCCACTAGTAGTGGTCACTAAATATTCACACTCATTACAAGCCTGTAAATGTCACCTGTTGTCAAAAAAATCCTGGGGTCAAAAATCGACGAAAAATTCAAAACAGGGCAGCCTTCCCAGAAGACCACTTCAAGTGGTTTATTGTACTCACAGTTTTTTTCTGTTTTTGTGTAACAGAAAGAAAACAAAGCATGGAAAAAGGCTGAACATTAGGAATTATTAAAGACATGCAAATCCAAATTACAAAAACCTATCAGCTCACACCAGTCATAATGGCCATCAGCAAAAACTCTGCAAACAATAAATGCTGAAGGGGTTGTGGAGAAATGCGCACCCTCGTTTCTAAGTGGGACATGGTAAGAACCAGTAATGAAAACACAAAGGAGGTGCCTTGGTAAGGTAAATATTGAGCTACCATTCAATCAAGCATACCCACTGCTGGGCCTATCACCTGAGAGGATGAGAATCCAAAAGACACAGGGTGGCAATCCTGCACTCCAGCAATATTTATCACAGCCAACACTTGGAAGCAACAAAAATGTCTGTCAACAGAGGAAGGCACAAAGAAGAAGTGGTCCATGTACACAATGGAATATTACTCCAATAAAAAAATATATATACTTTCAATTTAGAAACCAAACGTAAGTAAGGAGACATCAGCTTTTGGGGGTTTGTCCGGGCACATTCCTCTCTAATATATAACCGAGGAACACCACTGGCAGGAAGGACCCCTTCCGTAATTCCCAGAATGGGGAAAGGAGAAATGCTGCCGCCCAATGGCCGATACCTGCCACAGCAGCTTTAAAACCTGTGCTCATGGTCACTTCATATGCACAAGTACTGGAGGGCTGTAAATGAAACCTGCCCTCAGAATGTCTTCAGGGAGGTAATGGCCAAACTATTTCAAAATGTGACACATACTTCAAGAAAACCATTTGAAGAGGTAAGCGCTACTCACAGCTTGAAAAAAAAGAGGACATGCCTGAAAGTTCAATTTCAAGGGATTATGAGATGCATGCAAATCCAACCTCAAAGAGGTGTCAGCTCACACCTGTCAGAATAAACATCAGCAGAAAAACTACAAACAATAAATGCTGAAAGGGTTGTGGACAAGGGCATACCCTCAAATTTAAGTGGAACATAACCTGGTAAGAGCCACTAATGAGAACAGAATGGAGACGCCTTTACAAGGTAAACATTTTGCTACCATATGATCCAACAGGCCCTCTCCTGGGCCTATAACCGAAGAAGACATAGTTGAAAGACACAGGCAGGCAAATGTGCATTTCAGCAGTGTTACAATAACCAAGACATGGAAGCAACCCAAAAGTCCATCAACAGGTGAGTGGACAAAGAAAAACCGGTCCACGTACAGATGGAATATTAGCCAAGGAAAACAATGACACAATGCCATTTGCATCACCGTAGATGAGTCTAGAAGTAATCACGCAACTTGTAGTAAGTCAGAAAGCGAAAGACACGTATCCTGTGATATCACTTATAGGTGTTACCTAAAAATCGATACCAGTGAAGATATTTCCACAGAGAAAGGCAATCACAGATTCATTAAACAAACTCATGGTTCACCAATGGAAAGGTGTGAGGATTGGATACATTAGGATGTCAGAGTTAACAGAGATATACAAACACAGGTGAAGTATATAATCACCAAAGACCTACGGAATACCAAGAGAAGACTACTCAACATTGTGTCATAACCTAAAATGGGAAAAGGATCCAAAGAAGAAAAGAGATAGGTATATGTGGAAAACAACCACATCTTGCACACCTAAAACAAGCAAAACATTGTAATCACACTTGCTGTGATAAACAATGAAAATTAAATTGAAAAAAAGAACAATATTTAGTGAGATATAAACTTAAGGGGCTTTTTCCTGGCCCATCCATTCTAATTTGCAGCCTAGAACAGGACTTCCATTGAGGCTCTGTTTCCCTAGTAACCAGATTTGGTTAATGAGAACTGCTGCCGCCTTGTGGCCGTTTCACACAACAGCAGCTCTAACTGCAGCTGTAATGGTTACTTGATAGTCAAAATACTTGCAGGCCTGTAAATGACACCTGTCCTCAAAACAATCCTTCGGTCGTAAATCGAGCAAAAATCTCAAAAGACATCCATATTTCAAAACGACAATTTCAAGAGGCATATTTTATGCACATTTTATATTCTGTCTCTTTTTTTTGTGATAGAAAAAGGCATGGAAAAACGCTCAACGTCAGGAATTAATAAAGCCATGCAAATCCAGTCTAGAAACACATTCCCCTCACAGCCGTCAGAAGGATCATCAGCAAAAAAGTCTACATAGTATAAATGCTGAAGGGGTTTTAGAGAACTGTGCACCCTCTAGCTGCTGATGGGATGTAACCTGGTAACAGCCAGTACAGAGAACAAAATGGAGGTGTGTTTAAAGGTAAAACTTGAGCTACTATGTGATCTGGTAGGCCCACTGATGGGCCTATCCGCTGAGTAGACCTGAATCGAAAAGACACAGGCTGGCAATCCTTCACTGCAGCAACATGTACCATAGCCAAGAGCTGGAAGAAACCAAAACGTCCATCAACAGAAAAATGCACCAAGAAGAAGTGGTCCATGTACACAATGGAATATTAGCCATGGAAAAGCATGGAACACTGCCGTTGGCACCAGCATAGAAGGATCTAGAGATAATCACCCTACCTGAAGTAAGAAAGAAAACGAAAGACAGATATCCTATTACATCACTTATAGGTGTTACCTAAAAATTGATAGCCATGAAATAATTTCCAAGAGAAGGACACTCATAGATTCAGAAAACCAAATTATGTTTAACCAAATGGAAAGGTGTAAGGAAGGTATGAATTAGGATATGGGGGTTAACAGACATGTAGTAATACATATGAAATATATAATCACAAAATACCTATGGAATGCTAAAAGAGGTGTACTCAACACTCTGTAATAACCTACACGGGAAAGGATCCAAAGATGAATAGATCAATACATTGATATAATGAACCAGATTCCGTACACCTAGAAAAAACACAGTATTTTTATCCAATTTGCTGTGATAATAAATAAAAACTAAATGTAAAAAACAAACAAGAAGTAAGGAGATATAAGCTCTTGGGAGTTTGCCGTGGCACATTCTGCTCTAATTTGCAGCTTACAAACACGATTTCCAGGAACCCTCTGTTGCCCAAAAGCCCAGAGTTGGAAATGTAGAAATGCTGCCGCCTTGTGGCCGTTTCCCACAAGAGCGGCTTTAAAACCACAGCTAACGGTCACTTAACATTCACAAGGACTCAGGACAGTAAAGGACAACTGCCCTCAAAAATTCACAACTGGCAAAATTTTCAAGGAGATAGTATGAAGAGGTAAATTTTACTCATTATTTTTCTAAAAACAAGGAAAATGGATAAAAGCTCAACAACATAAATTTTTAAACTCATGCAAATCTAGCCTACAAAAAGATTTCAACTCACACACGTCAACTACCATCAGCCAAAAGTCTACAAACAATAAATGCGGAAGGGGTTTTAGAGAACTGTGTACCCTCTAGCTGCTGGTGAGATGTAAAGTGATAAGAGCCAATAGTGAGAACAGAAAGGAGCTGTGTTTAAAAGTAAAAATTGAGCCAGCATTCCATTCAGCAGGCCCACCGCTGAGCCTCTCACCTGAAAATACCAGAGTCGAGAAGGCACAGGCTGCAACAGCTTCACTGCAGGAGTTTTCACAATAGCCAAGACACGGAAGCAACCAAAATGTCTATCAATGGATGAATGGATAAAGAAGAAGTGGTCCATGTACATAATGGAATATTAGCCATGCAAAACAGTGAAACACTGCTCGTTGAGGCACCATTTATGAGCCTAGATATAATCTCAGAACATGACGTAAGTCAGAAAGAAAAAGACATATAGTATGATATCACTTATAGGTGTTATCTAACAACTGACAAATATGATAGCATTTTCACAGAGAAAGAAACTCACAGACTTAGAGAACAAACTATTCTTATGTAAATGGAAAGGTGGGTGGTATGGAAAATTAAGATTAGGGTTACCATATGTGTACAAATACCTACTAAATACATTTATCAAAGAGACCGACCATATAGCAAGGGAGGTCAATGGAGCACTCTGCAATAACTTACATGGGAAGAGTATCTGCACATGAATATATTACGTATGTGTGTGTGTGTGTGTGTGTGTGTGTGTGTGTGTGTGTGTGTGTAATGTACAAATGAACCAGATTGTATACACGTAGGACAAACAATATTCTAAACATTACCTCGATTGAAAAAGACTAAAAAATCGAAAAAGAAATAATGGAATATTAACTTATGGGTTTTTTTCCTAGCACATTCCATTCTAATTTACAACCTGGGAACGTGACTTCCAGAAATGTTGTGCTGCCCTAGAAACCAGTTTTGGGAACGGAGAAATGCTGCCGCCTTGTGGCCGTTTCCCCCAACAGCACCTTTAAAGCCAGTAGTAGTGGTCACTAAATATTCACACTCATTACAAGCCTGTAAATGTCACCTGTTGTCAAAAAAATCCTGGGGTCAAAAATCGACGAAAAATTCAAAACAGGGCAGCCTTCCCAGAAGACCACTTCAAGTGGTTTATTGTACTCACAGTTTTTTTCTGTTTTTGTGTAACAGAAAGAAAACAAAGCATGGAAAAAGGCTGAACATTAGGAATTATTAAAGACATGCAAATCCAAATTACAAAAACCTATCAGCTCACACCAGTCATAATGGCCATCAGCAAAAACTCTGCAAACAATAAATGCTGAAGGGGTTGTGGAGAAATGCGCACCCTCGTTTCTAAGTGGGACATGGTAAGAACCAGTAATGAAAACACAAAGGAGGTGCCTTGGTAAGGTAAATATTGAGCTACCATTCAATCAAGCATACCCACTGCTGGGCCTATCACCTGAGAGGATGAGAATCCAAAAGACACAGGGTGGCAATCCTGCACTCCAGCAATATTTACCACAGCCAACACTTGGAAGCAACAAAAATGTCTGTCAACAGAGGAAGGCACAAAGAAGAAGTGGTCCATGTACACAATGGAATATTACTCCAATAAAAAAATATATATACTTTCAATTTAGAAACCAAACGTAAGTAAGGAGACATCAGCTTTTGGGGGTTTGTCCGGGCACATTCCTCTCTAATATATAACCGAGGAACACCACTGGCAGGAAGGACCCCTTCCGTAATTCCCAGAATGGGGAAAGGAGAAATGCTGCCGCCCAATGGCCGATACCTGCCACAGCAGCTTTAAAACCTGTGCTCATGGTCACTTCATATGCACAAGTACTGGAGGGCTGTAAATGAAACCTGCCCTCAGAATGTCTTCAGGGAGGTAATGGCCAAACTATTTCAAAATGTGACACATACTTCAAGAAAACCATTTGAAGAGGTAAGCGCTACTCACAGCTTGAAAAAAAAGAGGACATGCCTGAAAGTTCAATTTCAAGGGATTATGAGATGCATGCAAATCCAACCTCAAAGAGGTGTCAGCTCACACCTGTCAGAATAAACATCAGCAGAAAAACTACAAACAATAAATGCTGAAAGGGTTGTGGACAAGGGCATACCCTCAAATTTAAGTGGAACATAACCTGGTAAGAGCCACTAATGAGAACAGAATGGAGACGCCTTTACAAGGTAAACATTTTGCTACCATATGATCCAACAGGCCCTCTCCTGGGCCTATAACCGAAGAAGACATAGTTGAAAGACACAGGCAGGCAAATGTGCATTTCAGCAGTGTTACAATAACCAAGACATGGAAGCAACCCAAAAGTCCATCAACAGGTGAGTGGACAAAGAAAAACCGGTCCACGTACAGATGGAATATTAGCCAAGGAAAACAATGACACAATGCCATTTGCATCACCGTAGATGAGTCTAGAAGTAATCACGCAACTTGTAGTAAGTCAGAAAGCGAAAGACACGTATCCTGTGATATCACTTATAGGTGTTACCTAAAAATCGATACCAGTGAAGATATTTCCACAGAGAAAGGCAATCACAGATTCATTAAACAAACTCATGGTTCACCAATGGAAAGGTGTGAGGATTGGATACATTAGGATGTCAGAGTTAACAGAGATATACAAACACAGGTGAAGTATATAATCACCAAAGACCTACGGAATACCAAGAGAAGACTACTCAACATTGTGTCATAACCTAAAATGGGAAAAGGATCCAAAGAAGAAAAGAGATAGGTATATGTGGAAAACAACCACATCTTGCACACCTAAAACAAGCAAAACATTGTAATCACACTTGCTGTGATAAACAATGAAAATTAAATTTAAAAAAAGAACAATATTTAGTGAGATATAAACTTAAGGGGCTTTTTCCTGGCCCATCCATTCTAATTTGCAGCCTAGAACAGGACTTCCATTGAGGCTCTGTTTCCCTAGTAACCAGATTTGGTTAATGAGAACTGCTGCCGCCTTGTGGCCGTTTCACACAACAGCAGCTCTAACTGCAGCTGTAATGGTTACTTGATAGTCAAAATACTTGCAGGCCTGTAAATGACACCTGTCCTCAAAACAATCCTTCGGTCGTAAATCGAGCAAAAATCTCAAAAGACATCCATATTTCAAAACGACAATTTCAAGAGGCATATTTTATGCACATTTTATATTCTGTCTCTTTTTTTTGTGATAGAAAAAGGCATGGAAAAACGCTCAACGTCAGGAATTAATAAAGCCATGCAAATCCAGTCTAGAAACACATTCCCCTCACAGCCGTCAGAAGGATCATCAGCAAAAAAGTCTACATAGTATAAATGCTGAAGGGGTTTTAGAGAACTGTGCACCCTCTAGCTGCTGATGGGATGTAACCTGGTAACAGCCAGTACAGAGAACAAAATGGAGGTGTGTTTAAAGGTAAAACTTGAGCTACTATGTGATCTGGTAGGCCCACTGATGGGCCTATCCGCTGAGTAGACCTGAATCGAAAAGACACAGGCTGGCAATCCTTCACTGCAGCAACATGTACCATAGCCAAGAGCTGGAAGAAACCAAAACGTCCATCAACAGAAAAATGCACCAAGAAGAAGTGGTCCATGTACACAATGGAATATTAGCCATGGAAAAGCATGGAACACTGCCGTTGGCACCAGCATAGAAGGATCTAGAGATAATCACCCTACCTGAAGTAAGAAAGAAAACGAAAGACAGATATCCTATTACATCACTTATAGGTGTTACCTAAAAATTGATAGCCATGAAATAATTTCCAAGAGAAGGACACTCATAGATTCAGAAAACCAAATTATGTTTAACCAAATGGAAAGGTGTAAGGAAGGTATGAATTAGGATATGGGGGTTAACAGACATGTAGTAATACATATGAAATATATAATCACAAAATACCTATGGAATGCTAAAAGAGGTGTACTCAACACTCTGTAATAACCTACACGGGAAAGGATCCAAAGATGAATAGATCAATACATTGATATAATGAACCAGATTCCGTACACCTAGAAAAAACACAGTATTTTTATCCAATTTGCTGTGATAATAAATAAAAACTAAATGTAAAAAACAAACAAGAAGTAAGGAGATATAAGCTCTTGGGAGTTTGCCGTGGCACATTCTGCTCTAATTTGCAGCTTACAAACACGATTTCCAGGAACCCTCTGTTGCCCAAAAGCCCAGAGTTGGAAATGTAGAAATGCTGCCGCCTTGTGGCTGTTTCCCACAAGAGCGGCTTTAAAACCACAGCTAACGGTCACTTAACATTCACAAGGACTCAGGACAGTAAAGGACAACTGCCCTCAAAAATTCACAACTGGCAAAATTTTCAAGGAGATAGTATGAAGAGGTAAATTTTACTCATTATTTTTCTAAAAACAAGGAAAATGGATAAAAGCTCAACAACATAAATTTTTAAACTCATGCAAATCTAGCCTACAAAAAGATTTCAACTCACACACGTCAACTACCATCAGCCAAAAGTCTACAAACAATAAATGCGGAAGGGGTTTTAGAGAACTGTGTACCCTCTAGCTGCTGGTGAGATGTAAAGTGATAAGAGCCAATAGTGAGAACAGAAAGGAGCTGTGTTTAAAAGTAAAAATTGAGCCAGCATTCCATTCAGCAGGCCCACCGCTGAGCCTCTCACCTGAAAATACCAGAGTCGAGAAGGCACAGGCTGCAACAGCTTCACTGCAGGAGTTTTCACAATAGCCAAGACACGGAAGCAACCAAAATGTCCATCAATGGATGAATGGATAAAGAAGAAGTGGTCCATGTACATAATGGAATATTAGCCATGCAAAACAGTGAAACACTGCTCGTTGAGGCACCATTTATGAGCCTAGATATAATCTCAGAACATGACGTAAGTCAGAAAGAAAAAGACATATAGTATGATATCACTTATAGGTGTTATCTAACAACTGACAAATATGATAGCATTTTCACAGAGAAAGAAACTCACAGACTTAGAGAACAAACTATTCTTATGTAAATGGAAAGGTGGGTGGTATGGAAAATTAAGATTAGGGTTACCATATGTGTACAAATACCTACTAAATACATTTATCAAAGAGACCGACCATATAGCAAGGGAGGTCAATGGAGCACTCTGCAATAACTTACATGGGAAGAGTATCTGCACATGAATATATTACGTATGTGTGTGTGTGTGTGTGTGTGTGTGTGTGTGTATGTGTGTGTGTAATGTACAAATGAACCAGATTGTATACACGTAGGACAAACAATATTCTAAACATTACCTCGATTTAAAAAGACTAAAAAATCGAAAAAGAAATAATGGAATATTAACTTATGGGTTTTTTTCCTAGCACATTCCATTCTAATTTACAACCTGGGAACGCGACTTCCAGAAATGTTGTGCTGCCCTAGAAACCAGTTTTGGGAACGGAGAAATGCTGCCGCCTTGTGGCCGTTTCCCCCAACAGCACCTTTAAAGCCACTAGTAGTGGTCACTAAATATTCACACTCATTACAAGCCTGTAAATGTCACCTGTTGTCAAAAAAATCCTGGGGTCAAAAATCGACGAAAAATTCAAAACAGGGCAGCCTTCCCAGAAGACCACTTCAAGTGGTTTATTGTACTCACAGTTTTTTTCTGTTTTTGTGTAACAGAAAGAAAACAAAGCATGGAAAAAGGCTGAACATTAGGAATTATTAAAGACATGCAAATCCAAATTACAAAAACCTATCAGCTCACACCAGTCATAATGGCCATCAGCAAAAACTCTGCAAACAATAAATGCTGAAGGGGTTGTGGAGAAATGCGCACCCTCGTTTCTAAGTGGGACATGGTAAGAACCAGTAATGAAAACACAAAGGAGGTGCCTTGGTAAGGTAAATATTGAGCTACCATTCAATCAAGCATACCCACTGCTGGGCCTATCACCTGAGAGGATGAGAATCCAAAAGACACAGGGTGGCAATCCTGCACTCCAGCAATATTTATCACAGCCAACACTTGGAAGCAACAAAAATGTCTGTCAACAGAGGAAGGCACAAAGAAGAAGTGGTCCATGTACACAATGGAATATTACTCCAATAAAAAAATATATATACTTTCAATTTAGAAACCAAACGTAAGTAAGGAGACATCAGCTTTTGGGGGTTTGTCCGGGCACATTCCTCTCTAATATATAACCGAGGAACACCACTGGCAGGAAGGACCCCTTCCGTAATTCCCAGAATGGGGAAAGGAGAAATGCTGCCGCCCAATGGCCGATACCTGCCACAGCAGCTTTAAAACCTGTGCTCATGGTCACTTCATATGCACAAGTACTGGAGGGCTGTAAATGAAACCTGCCCTCAGAATGTCTTCAGGGAGGTAATGGCCAAACTATTTCAAAATGTGACACATACTTCAAGAAAACCATTTGAAGAGGTAAGCGCTACTCACAGCTTGAAAAAAAAGAGGACATGCCTGAAAGTTCAATTTCAAGGGATTATGAGATGCATGCAAATCCAACCTCAAAGAGGTGTCAGCTCACACCTGTCAGAATAAACATCAGCAGAAATACTACAAACAATAAATGCTGAAAGGGTTGTGGACAAGGGCATACCCTCAAATTTAAGTGGAACATAACCTGGTAAGAGCCACTAATGAGAACAGAATGGAGACGCCTTTACAAGGTAAACATTTTGCTACCATATGATCCAACAGGCCCTCTCCTGGGCCTATAACCGAAGAAGACATAGTTGAAAGACACAGGCAGGCAAATGTGCATTTCAGCAGTGTTACAATAACCAAGACATGGAAGCAACCCAAAAGTCCATCAACAGGTGAGTGGACAAAGAAAAACCGGTCCACGTACAGATGGAATATTAGCCAAGGAAAACAATGACACAATGCCATTTGCATCACCGTAGATGAGTCTAGAAGTAATCACGCAACTTGTAGTAAGTCAGAAAGCGAAAGACACGTATCCTGTGATATCACTTATAGGTGTTACCTAAAAATTGATACCAGTGAAGATATTTCCACAGAGAAAGGCAATCACAGATTCATTAAACAAACTCATGGTTCACCAATGGAAAGGTGTGAGGATTGGATACATTAGGATGTCAGAGTTAACAGAGATATACAAACACAGGTGAAGTATATAATCACCAAAGACCTACGGAATACCAAGAGAAGACTACTCAACATTGTGTCATAACCTAAAATGGGAAAAGGATCCAAAGAAGAAAAGAGATAGGTATATGTGGAAAACAACCACATCTTGCACACCTAAAACAAGCAAAACATTGTAATCACACTTGCTGTGATAAACAATGAAAATTAAATTTAAAAAAAGAACAATATTTAGTGAGATATAAACTTAAGGGGCTTTTTCCTGGCCCATCCATTCTAATTTGCAGCCTAGAACAGGACTTCCATTGAGGCTCTGTTTCCCTAGTAACCAGATTTGGTTAATGAGAACTGCTGCCGCCTTGTGGCCGTTTCACACAACAGCAGCTCTAACTGCAGCTGTAATGGTTACTTGATAGTCAAAATACTTGCAGGCCTGTAAATGACACCTGTCCTCAAAACAATCCTTCGGTCGTAAATCGAGCAAAAATCTCAAAAGACATCCATATTTCAAAACGACAATTTCAAGAGGCATATTTTATGCACATTTTATATTCTGTCTCTTTTTTTTGTGATAGAAAAAGGCATGGAAAAACGCTCAACGTCAGGAATTAATAAAGCCATGCAAATCCAGTCTAGAAACACATTCCCCTCACAGCCGTCAGAAGGATCATCAGCAAAAAAGTCTACATAGTATAAATGCTGAAGGGGTTTTAGAGAACTGTGCACCCTCTAGCTGCTGATGGGATGTAACCTGGTAACAGCCAGTACAGAGAACAAAATGGAGGTGTGTTTAAAGGTAAAACTTGAGCTACTATGTGATCTGGTAGGCCCACTGATGGGCCTATCCGCTGAGTAGACCTGAATCGAAAAGACACAGGCTGGCAATCCTTCACTGCAGCAACATGTACCATAGCCAAGAGCTGGAAGAAACCAAAACGTCCATCAACAGAAAAATGCACCAAGAAGAAGTGGTCCATGTACACAATGGAATATTAGCCATGGAAAAGCATGGAACACTGCCGTTGGCACCAGCATAGAAGGATCTAGAGATAATCACCCTACCTGAAGTAAGAAAGAAAACGAAAGACAGATATCCTATTACATCACTTATAGGTGTTACCTAAAAATTGATAGCCATGAAATAATTTCCAAGAGAAGGATACTCATAGATTCAGAAAACCAAATTATGTTTAACCAAATGGAAAGGTGTAAGGAAGGTATGAATTAGGATATGGGGGTTAACAGACATGTAGTAATACATATGAAATATATAATCACAAAATACCTATGGAATGCTAAAAGAGGTGTACTCAACACTCTGTAATAACCTACACGGGAAAGGATCCAAAGATGAATAGATCAATACATTGATATAATGAACCAGATTCCGTACACCTAGAAAAAACACAGTATTTTTATCCAATTTGCTGTGATAATAAATAAAAACTAAATGTAAAAAACAAACAAGAAGTAAGGAGATATAAGCTCTTGGGAGTTTGCCGTGGCACATTCTGCTCTAATTTGCAGCTTACAAACACGATTTCCAGGAACCCTCTGTTGCCCAAAAGCCCAGAGTTGGAAATGTAGAAATGCTGCCGCCTTGTGGCCGTTTCCCACAAGAGCGGCTTTAAAACCACAGCTAACGGTCACTTAACATTCACAAGGACTCAGGACAGTAAAGGACAACTGCCCTCAAAAATTCACAACTGGCAAAATTTTCAAGGAGATAGTATGAAGAGGTAAATTTTACTCATTATTTTTCTAAAAACAAGGAAAATGGATAAAAGCTCAACAACATAAATTTTTAAACTCATGCAAATCTAGCCTACAAAAAGATTTCAACTCACACACGTCAACTACCATCAGCCAAAAGTCTACAAACAATAAATGCGGAAGGGGTTTTAGAGAACTGTGTACCCTCTAGCTGCTGGTGAGATGTAAAGTGATAAGAGCCAATAGTGAGAACAGAAAGGAGCTGTGTTTAAAAGTAAAAATTGAGCCAGCATTCCATTCAGCAGGCCCACCGCTGAGCCTCTCACCTGAAAATACCAGAGTCGAGAAGGCACAGGCTGCAACAGCTTCACTGCAGGAGTTTTCACAATAGCCAAGACACGGAAGCAACCAAAATGTCTATCAATGGATGAATGGATAAAGAAGAAGTGGTCCATGTACATAATGGAATATTAGCCATGCAAAACAGTGAAACACTGCTCGTTGAGGCACCATTTATGAGCCTAGATATAATCTCAGAACATGACGTAAGTCAGAAAGAAAAAGACATATAGTATGATATCACTTATAGGTGTTATCTAACAACTGACAAATATGATAGCATTTTCACAGAGAAAGAAACTCACAGACTTAGAGAACAAACTATTCTTATGTAAATGGAAAGGTGGGTGGTATGGAAAATTAAGATTAGGGTTACCATATGTGTACAAATACCTACTAAATACATTTATCAAAGAGACCGACCATATAGCAAGGGAGGTCAATGGAGCACTCTGCAATAACTTACATGGGAAGAGTATCTGCACATGAATATATTACGTATGTGTGTGTGTGTGTGTGTGTGTGTGTGTGTGTGTGTGTGTGTGTGTGTAATGTACAAATGAACCAGATTGTATACACGTAGGACAAACAATATTCTAAACATTACCTCGATTGAAAAAGACTAAAAAATCGAAAAAGAAATAATGGAATATTAACTTATGGGTTTTTTTCCTAGCACATTCCATTCTAATTTACAACCTGGGAACGTGACTTCCAGAAATGTTGTGCTGCCCTAGAAACCAGTTTTGGGAACGGAGAAATGCTGCCGCCTTGTGGCCGTTTCCCCCAACAGCACCTTTAAAGCCAGTAGTAGTGGTCACTAAATATTCACACTCATTACAAGCCTGTAAATGTCACCTGTTGTCAAAAAAATCCTGGGGTCAAAAATCGACAAAAAATTCAAAACAGGGCAGCCTTCCCAGAAGACCACTTCAAGTGGTTTATTGTACTCACAGTTTTTTTCTGTTTTTGTGTAACAGAAAGAAAACAAAGCATGGAAAAAGGCTGAACATTAGGAATTATTAAAGACATGCAAATCCAAATTACAAAAACCTATCAGCTCACACCAGTCATAATGGCCATCAGCAAAAACTCTGCAAACAATAAATGCTGAAGGGGTTGTGGAGAAATGCGCACCCTCGTTTCTAAGTGGGACATGGTAAGAACCAGTAATGAAAACACAAAGGAGGTGCCTTGGTAAGGTAAATATTGAGCTACCATTCAATCAAGCATACCCACTGCTGGGCCTATCACCTGAGAGGATGAGAATCCAAAAGACACAGGGTGGCAATCCTGCACTCCAGCAATATTTACCACAGCCAACACTTGGAAGCAACAAAAATGTCTGTCAACAGAGGAAGGCACAAAGAAGAAGTGGTCCATGTACACAATGGAATATTACTCCAATAAAAAAATATATATACTTTCAATTTAGAAACCAAACGTAAGTAAGGAGACATCAGCTTTTGGGGGTTTGTCCGGGCACATTCCTCTCTAATATATAACCGAGGAACACCACTGGCAGGAAGGACCCCTTCCGTAATTCCCAGAATGGGGAAAGGAGAAATGCTGCCGCCCAATGGCCGATACCTGCCACAGCAGCTTTAAAACCTGTGCTCATGGTCACTTCATATGCACAAGTACTGGAGGGCTGTAAATGAAACCTGCCCTCAGAATGTCTTCAGGGAGGTAATGGCCAAACTATTTCAAAATGTGACACATACTTCAAGAAAACCATTTGAAGAGGTAAGCGCTACTCACAGCTTGAAAAAAAAGAGGACATGCCTGAAAGTTCAATTTCAAGGGATTATGAGATGCATGCAAATCCAACCTCAAAGAGGTGTCAGCTCACACCTGTCAGAATAAACATCAGCAGAAAAACTACAAACAATAAATGCTGAAAGGGTTGTGGACAAGGGCATACCCTCAAATTTAAGTGGAACATAACCTGGTAAGAGCCACTAATGAGAACAGAATGGAGACACCTTTACAAGGTAAACATTTTGCTACCATATGATCCAACAGGCCCTCTCCTGGGCCTATAACCGAAGAAGACATAGTTGAAAGACACAGGCAGGCAAATGTGCATTTCAGCAGTGTTACAATAACCAAGACATGGAAGCAACCCAAAAGTCCATCAACAGGTGAGTGGACAAAGAAAAACCGGTCCACGTACAGATGGAATATTAGCCAAGGAAAACAATGACACAATGCCATTTGCATCACCGTAGATGAGTCTAGAAGTAATCACGCAACTTGTAGTAAGTCAGAAAGCGAAAGACACGTATCCTGTGATATCACTTATAGGTGTTACCTAAAAATTGATACCAGTGAAGATATTTCCACAGAGAAAGGCAATCACAGATTCATTAAACAAACTCATGGTTCACCAATGGAAAGGTGTGAGGATTGGATACATTAGGATGTCAGAGTTAACAGAGATATACAAACACAGGTGAAGTATATAATCACCAAAGACCTACGGAATACCAAGAGAAGACTACTCAACATTGTGTCATAACCTAAAATGGGAAAAGGATCCAAAGAAGAAAAGAGATAGGTATATGTGGAAAACAACCACATCTTGCACACCTAAAACAAGCAAAACATTGTAATCACACTTGCTGTGATAAACAATGAAAATTAAATTTAAAAAAAGAACAATATTTAGTGAGATATAAACTTAAGGGGCTTTTTCCTGGCCCATCCATTCTAATTTGCAGCCTAGAACAGGACTTCCATTGAGGCTCTGTTTCCCTAGTAACCAGATTTGGTTAATGAGAACTGCTGCCGCCTTGTGGCCGTTTCACACAACAGCAGCTCTAACTGCAGCTGTAATGGTTACTTGATAGTCAAAATACTTGCAGGCCTGTAAATGACACCTGTCCTCAAAACAATCCTTCGGTCGTAAATCGAGCAAAAATCTCAAAAGACATCCATATTTCAAAACGACAATTTCAAGAGGCATATTTTATGCACATTTTATATTCTGTCTCTTTTTTTTGTGATAGAAAAAGGCATGGAAAAACGCTCAACGTCAGGAATTAATAAAGCCATGCAAATCCAGTCTAGAAACACATTCCCCTCACAGCCGTCAGAAGGATCATCAGCAAAAAAGTCTACATAGTATAAATGCTGAAGGGGTTTTAGAGAACTGTGCACCCTCTAGCTGCTGATGGGATGTAACCTGGTAACAGCCAGTACAGAGAACAAAATGGAGGTGTGTTTAAAGGTAAAACTTGAGCTACTATGTGATCTGGTAGGCCCACTGATGGGCCTATCCGCTGAGTAGACCTGAATCGAAAAGACACAGGCTGGCAATCCTTCACTGCAGCAACATGTACCATAGCCAAGAGCTGGAAGAAACCAAAACGTCCATCAACAGAAAAATGCACCAAGAAGAAGTGGTCCATGTACACAATGGAATATTAGCCATGGAAAAGCATGGAACACTGCCGTTGGCACCAGCATAGAAGGATCTAGAGATAATCACCCTACCTGAAGTAAGAAAGAAAACGAAAGACAGATATCCTATTACATCACTTATAGGTGTTACCTAAAAATTGATAGCCATGAAATAATTTCCAAGAGAAGGACACTCATAGATTCAGAAAACCAAATTATGTTTAACCAAATGGAAAGGTGTAAGGAAGGTATGAATTAGGATATGGGGGTTAACAGACATGTAGTAATACATATGAAATATATAATCACAAAATACCTATGGAATGCTAAAAGAGGTGTACTCAACACTCTGTAATAACCTACACGGGAAAGGATCCAAAGATGAATAGATCAATACATTGATATAATGAACCAGATTCCGTACACCTAGAAAAAACACAGTATTTTTATCCAATTTGCTGTGATAATAAATAAAAACTAAATGTAAAAAACAAACAAGAAGTAAGGAGATATAAGCTCTTGGGAGTTTGCCGTGGCACATTCTGCTCTAATTTGCAGCTTACAAACACGATTTCCAGGAACCCTCTGTTGCCCAAAAGCCCAGAGTTGGAAATGTAGAAATGCTGCCGCCTTGTGGCCGTTTCCCACAAGAGCGGCTTTAAAACCACAGCTAACGGTCACTTAACATTCACAAGGACTCAGGACAGTAAAGGACAACTGCCCTCAAAAATTCACAACTGGCAAAATTTTCAAGGAGATAGTATGAAGAGGTAAATTTTACTCATTATTTTTCTAAAAACAAGGAAAATGGATAAAAGCTCAACAACATAAATTTTTAAACTCATGCAAATCTAGCCTACAAAAAGATTTCAACTCACACACGTCAACTACCATCAGCCAAAAGTCTACAAACAATAAATGCGGAAGGGGTTTTAGAGAACTGTGTACCCTCTAGCTGCTGGTGAGATGTAAAGTGATAAGAGCCAATAGTGAGAACAGAAAGGAGCTGTGTTTAAAAGTAAAAATTGAGCCAGCATTCCATTCAGCAGGCCCACCGCTGAGCCTCTCACCTGAAAATACCAGAGTCGAGAAGGCACAGGCTGCAACAGCTTCACTGCAGGAGTTTTCACAATAGCCAAGACACGGAAGCAACCAAAATGTCCATCAATGGATGAATGGATAAAGAAGAAGTGGTCCATGTACATAATGGAATATTAGCCATGCAAAACAGTGAAACACTGCTCGTTGAGGCACCATTTATGAGCCTAGATATAATCTCAGAACATGACGTAAGTCAGAAAGAAAAAGACATATAGTATGATATCACTTATAGGTGTTATCTAACAACTGACAAATATGATAGCATTTTCACAGAGAAAGAAACTCACAGACTTAGAGAACAAACTATTCTTATGTAAATGGAAAGGTGGGTGGTATGGAAAATTAAGATTAGGGTTACCATATGTGTACAAATACCTACTAAATACATTTATCAAAGAGACCGACCATATAGCAAGGGAGGTCAATGGAGCACTCTGCAATAATTTACATGGGAAGAGTATCTGCACATGAATATATTACGTATGTGTGTGTGTGTGTGTGTGTGTGTGTATATGTGTGTGTGTAATGTACAAATGAACCAGATTGTATACACGTAGGACAAACAATATTCTAAACATTACCTCGATTTAAAAAGACTAAAAAATCGAAAAAGAAATAATGGAATATTAACTTATGGGTTTTTTTCCTAGCACATTCCATTCTAATTTACAACCTGGGAACGCGACTTCCAGAAATGTTGTGCTGCCCTAGAAACCAGTTTTGGGAACGGAGAAATGCTGCCGCCTTGTGGCCGTTTCCCCCAACAGCACCTTTAAAGCCACTAGTAGTGGTCACTAAATATTCACACTCATTACAAGCCTGTAAATGTCACCTGTTGTCAAAAAAATCCTGGGGTCAAAAATCGACGAAAAATTCAAAACAGGGCAGCCTTCCCAGAAGACCACTTCAAGTGGTTTATTGTACTCACAGTTTTTTTCTGTTTTTGTGTAACAGAAAGAAAACAAAGCATGGAAAAAGGCTGAACATTAGGAATTATTAAAGACATGCAAATCCAAATTACAAAAACCTATCAGCTCACACCAGTCATAATGGCCATCAGCAAAAACTCTGCAAACAATAAATGCTGAAGGGGTTGTGGAGAAATGCGCACCCTCGTTTCTAAGTGGGACATGGTAAGAACCAGTAATGAAAACACAAAGGAGGTGCCTTGGTAAGGTAAATATTGAGCTACCATTCAATCAAGCATACCCACTGCTGGGCCTATCACCTGAGAGGATGAGAATCCAAAAGACACAGGGTGGCAATCCTGCACTCCAGCAATATTTATCACAGCCAACACTTGGAAGCAACAAAAATGTCTGTCAACAGAGGAAGGCACAAAGAAGAAGTGGTCCATGTACACAATGGAATATTACTCCAATAAAAAAATATATATACTTTCAATTTAGAAACCAAACGTAAGTAAGGAGACATCAGCTTTTGGGGGTTTGTCCGGGCACATTCCTCTCTAATATATAACCGAGGAACACCACTGGCAGGAAGGACCCCTTCCGTAATTCCCAGAATGGGGAAAGGAGAAATGCTGCCGCCCAATGGCCGATACCTGCCACAGCAGCTTTAAAACCTGTGCTCATGGTCACTTCATATGCACAAGTACTGGAGGGCTGTAAATGAAACCTGCCCTCAGAATGTCTTCAGGGAGGTAATGGCCAAACTATTTCAAAATGTGACACATACTTCAAGAAAACCATTTGAAGAGGTAAGCGCTACTCACAGCTTGAAAAAAAAGAGGACATGCCTGAAAGTTCAATTTCAAGGGATTATGAGATGCATGCAAATCCAACCTCAAAGAGGTGTCAGCTCACACCTGTCAGAATAAACATCAGCAGAAATACTACAAACAATAAATGCTGAAAGGGTTGTGGACAAGGGCATACCCTCAAATTTAAGTGGAACATAACCTGGTAAGAGCCACTAATGAGAACAGAATGGAGACGCCTTTACAAGGTAAACATTTTGCTACCATATGATCCAACAGGCCCTCTCCTGGGCCTATAACCGAAGAAGACATAGTTGAAAGACACAGGCAGGCAAATGTGCATTTCAGCAGTGTTACAATAACCAAGACATGGAAGCAACCCAAAAGTCCATCAACAGGTGAGTGGACAAAGAAAAACCGGTCCACGTACAGATGGAATATTAGCCAAGGAAAACAATGACACAATGCCATTTGCATCACCGTAGATGAGTCTAGAAGTAATCACGCAACTTGTAGTAAGTCAGAAAGCGAAAGACACGTATCCTGTGATATCACTTATAGGTGTTACCTAAAAATTGATACCAGTGAAGATATTTCCACAGAGAAAGGCAATCACAGATTCATTAAACAAACTCATGGTTCACCAATGGAAAGGTGTGAGGATTGGATACATTAGGATGTCAGAGTTAACAGAGATATACAAACACAGGTGAAGTATATAATCACCAAAGACCTACGGAATACCAAGAGAAGACTACTCAACATTGTGTCATAACCTAAAATGGGAAAAGGATCCAAAGAAGAAAAGAGATAGGTATATGTGGAAAACAACCACATCTTGCACACCTAAAACAAGCAAAACATTGTAATCACACTTGCTGTGATAAACAATGAAAATTAAATTTAAAAAAAGAACAATATTTAGTGAGATATAAACTTAAGGGGCTTTTTCCTGGCCCATCCATTCTAATTTGCAGCCTAGAACAGGACTTCCATTGAGGCTCTGTTTCCCTAGTAACCAGATTTGGTTAATGAGAACTGCTGCCGCCTTGTGGCCGTTTCACACAACAGCAGCTCTAACTGCAGCTGTAATGGTTACTTGATAGTCAAAATACTTGCAGGCCTGTAAATGACACCTGTCCTCAAAACAATCCTTCGGTCGTAAATCGAGCAAAAATCTCAAAAGACATCCATATTTCAAAACGACAATTTCAAGAGGCATATTTTATGCACATTTTATATTCTGTCTCTTTTTTTTGTGATAGAAAAAGGCATGGAAAAACGCTCAACGTCAGGAATTAATAAAGCCATGCAAATCCAGTCTAGAAACACATTCCCCTCACAGCCGTCAGAAGGATCATCAGCAAAAAAGTCTACATAGTATAAATGCTGAAGGGGTTTTAGAGAACTGTGCACCCTCTAGCTGCTGATGGGATGTAACCTGGTAACAGCCAGTACAGAGAACAAAATGGAGGTGTGTTTAAAGGTAAAACTTGAGCTACTATGTGATCTGGTAGGCCCACTGATGGGCCTATCCGCTGAGTAGACCTGAATCGAAAAGACACAGGCTGGCAATCCTTCACTGCAGCAACATGTACCATAGCCAAGAGCTGGAAGAAACCAAAACGTCCATCAACAGAAAAATGCACCAAGAAGAAGTGGTCCATGTACACAATGGAATATTAGCCATGGAAAAGCATGGAACACTGCCGTTGGCACCAGCATAGAAGGATCTAGAGATAATCACCCTACCTGAAGTAAGAAAGAAAACGAAAGACAGATATCCTATTACATCACTTATAGGTGTTACCTAAAAATTGATAGCCATGAAATAATTTCCAAGAGAAGGACACTCATAGATTCAGAAAACCAAATTATGTTTAACCAAATGGAAAGGTGTAAGGAAGGTATGAATTAGGATATGGGGGTTAACAGACATGTAGTAATACATATGAAATATATAATCACAAAATACCTATGGAATGCTAAAAGAGGTGTACTCAACACTCTGTAATAACCTACACGGGAAAGGATCCAAAGATGAATAGATCAATACATTGATATAATGAACCAGATTCCGTACACCTAGAAAAAACACAGTATTTTTATCCAATTTGCTGTGATAATAAATAAAAACTAAATGTAAAAAACAAACAAGAAGTAAGGAGATATAAGCTCTTGGGAGTTTGCCGTGGCACATTCTGCTCTAATTTGCAGCTTACAAACACGATTTCCAGGAACCCTCTGTTGCCCAAAAGCCCAGAGTTGGAAATGTAGAAATGCTGCCGCCTTGTGGCCGTTTCCCACAAGAGCGGCTTTAAAACCACAGCTAACGGTCACTTAACATTCACAAGGACTCAGGACAGTAAAGGACAACTGCCCTCAAAAATTCACAACTGGCAAAATTTTCAAGGAGATAGTATGAAGAGGTAAATTTTACTCATTATTTTTCTAAAAACAAGGAAAATGGATAAAAGCTCAACAACATAAATTTTTAAACTCATGCAAATCTAGCCTACAAAAAGATTTCAACTCACACACGTCAACTACCATCAGCCAAAAGTCTACAAACAATAAATGCGGAAGGGGTTTTAGAGAACTGTGTACCCTCTAGCTGCTGGTGAGATGTAAAGTGATAAGAGCCAATAGTGAGAACAGAAAGGAGCTGTGTTTAAAAGTAAAAATTGAGCCAGCATTCCATTCAGCAGGCCCACCGCTGAGCCTCTCACCTGAAAATACCAGAGTCGAGAAGGCACAGGCTGCAACAGCTTCACTGCAGGAGTTTTCACAATAGCCAAGACACGGAAGCAACCAAAATGTCTATCAATGGATGAATGGATAAAGAAGAAGTGGTCCATGTACATAATGGAATATTAGCCATGCAAAACAGTGAAACACTGCTCGTTGAGGCACCATTTATGAGCCTAGATATAATCTCAGAACATGACGTAAGTCAGAAAGAAAAAGACATATAGTATGATATCACTTATAGGTGTTATCTAACAACTGACAAATATGATAGCATTTTCACAGAGAAAGAAACTCACAGACTTAGAGAACAAACTATTCTTATGTAAATGGAAAGGTGGGTGGTATGGAAAATTAAGATTAGGGTTACCATATGTGTACAAATACCTACTAAATACATTTATCAAAGAGACCGACCATATAGCAAGGGAGGTCAATGGAGCACTCTGCAATAACTTACATGGGAAGAGTATCTGCACATGAATATATTACGTATGTGTGTGTGTGTGTGTGTGTGTGTGTGTGTGTGTGTGTGTGTGTAATGTACAAATGAACCAGATTGTATACACGTAGGACAAACAATATTCTAAACATTACCTCGATTGAAAAAGACTAAAAAATCGAAAAAGAAATAATGGAATATTAACTTATGGGTTTTTTTCCTAGCACATTCCATTCTAATTTACAACCTGGGAACGTGACTTCCAGAAATGTTGTGCTGCCCTAGAAACCAGTTTTGGGAACGGAGAAATGCTGCCGCCTTGTGGCCGTTTCCCCCAACAGCACCTTTAAAGCCAGTAGTAGTGGTCACTAAATATTCACACTCATTACAAGCCTGTAAATGTCACCTGTTGTCAAAAAAATCCTGGGGTCAAAAATCGACAAAAAATTCAAAACAGGGCAGCCTTCCCAGAAGACCACTTCAAGTGGTTTATTGTACTCACAGTTTTTTTCTGTTTTTGTGTAACAGAAAGAAAACAAAGCATGGAAAAAGGCTGAACATTAGGAATTATTAAAGACATGCAAATCCAAATTACAAAAACCTATCAGCTCACACCAGTCATAATGGCCATCAGCAAAAACTCTGCAAACAATAAATGCTGAAGGGGTTGTGGAGAAATGCGCACCCTCGTTTCTAAGTGGGACATGGTAAGAACCAGTAATGAAAACACAAAGGAGGTGCCTTGGTAAGGTAAATATTGAGCTACCATTCAATCAAGCATACCCACTGCTGGGCCTATCACCTGAGAGGATGAGAATCCAAAAGACACAGGGTGGCAATCCTGCACTCCAGCAATATTTACCACAGCCAACACTTGGAAGCAACAAAAATGTCTGTCAACAGAGGAAGGCACAAAGAAGAAGTGGTCCATGTACACAATGGAATATTACTCCAATAAAAAAATATATATACTTTCAATTTAGAAACCAAACGTAAGTAAGGAGACATCAGCTTTTGGGGGTTTGTCCGGGCACATTCCTCTCTAATATATAACCGAGGAACACCACTGGCAGGAAGGACCCCTTCCGTAATTCCCAGAATGGGGAAAGGAGAAATGCTGCCGCCCAATGGCCGATACCTGCCACAGCAGCTTTAAAACCTGTGCTCATGGTCACTTCATATGCACAAGTACTGGAGGGCTGTAAATGAAACCTGCCCTCAGAATGTCTTCAGGGAGGTAATGGCCAAACTATTTCAAAATGTGACACATACTTCAAGAAAACCATTTGAAGAGGTAAGCGCTACTCACAGCTTGAAAAAAAAGAGGACATGCCTGAAAGTTCAATTTCAAGGGATTATGAGATGCATGCAAATCCAACCTCAAAGAGGTGTCAGCTCACACCTGTCAGAATAAACATCAGCAGAAAAACTACAAACAATAAATGCTGAAAGGGTTGTGGACAAGGGCATACCCTCAAATTTAAGTGGAACATAACCTGGTAAGAGCCACTAATGAGAACAGAATGGAGACGCCTTTACAAGGTAAACATTTTGCTACCATATGATCCAACAGGCCCTCTCCTGGGCCTATAACCGAAGAAGACATAGTTGAAAGACACAGGCAGGCAAATGTGCATTTCAGCAGTGTTACAATAACCAAGACATGGAAGCAACCCAAAAGTCCATCAACAGGTGAGTGGACAAAGAAAAACCGGTCCACGTACAGATGGAATATTAGCCAAGGAAAACAATGACACAATGCCATTTGCATCACCGTAGATGAGTCTAGAAGTAATCACGCAACTTGTAGTAAGTCAGAAAGCGAAAGACACGTATCCTGTGATATCACTTATAGGTGTTACCTAAAAATTGATACCAGTGAAGATATTTCCACAGAGAAAGGCAATCACAGATTCATTAAACAAACTCATGGTTCACCAATGGAAAGGTGTGAGGATTGGATACATTAGGATGTCAGAGTTAACAGAGATATACAAACACAGGTGAAGTATATAATCACCAAAGACCTACGGAATACCAAGAGAAGACTACTCAACATTGTGTCATAACCTAAAATGGGAAAAGGATCCAAAGAAGAAAAGAGATAGGTATATGTGGAAAACAACCACATCTTGCACACCTAAAACAAGCAAAACATTGTAATCACACTTGCTGTGATAAACAATGAAAATTAAATTGAAAAAAAGAACAATATTTAGTGAGATATAAACTTAAGGGGCTTTTTCCTGGCCCATCCATTCTAATTTGCAGCCTAGAACAGGACTTCCATTGAGGCTCTGTTTCCCTAGTAACCAGATTTGGTTAATGAGAACTGCTGCCGCCTTGTGGCCGTTTCACACAACAGCAGCTCTAACTGCAGCTGTAATGGTTACTTGATAGTCAAAATACTTGCAGGCCTGTAAATGACACCTGTCCTCAAAACAATCCTTCGGTCGTAAATCGAGCAAAAATCTCAAAAGACATCCATATTTCAAAACGACAATTTCAAGAGGCATATTTTATGCACATTTTATATTCTGTCTCTTTTTTTTGTGATAGAAAAAGGCATGGAAAAACGCTCAACGTCAGGAATTAATAAAGCCATGCAAATCCAGTCTAGAAACACATTCCCCTCACAGCCGTCAGAAGGATCATCAGCAAAAAAGTCTACATAGTATAAATGCTGAAGGGGTTTTAGAGAACTGTGCACCCTCTAGCTGCTGATGGGATGTAACCTGGTAACAGCCAGTACAGAGAACAAAATGGAGGTGTGTTTAAAGGTAAAACTTGAGCTACTATGTGATCTGGTAGGCCCACTGATGGGCCTATCCGCTGAGTAGACCTGAATCGAAAAGACACAGGCTGGCAATCCTTCACTGCAGCAACATGTACCATAGCCAAGAGCTGGAAGAAACCTAAACGTCCATCAACAGAAAAATGCACCAAGAAGAAGTGGTCCATGTACACAATGGAATATTAGCCATGGAAAAGCATGGAACAGTGCCGTTGGCACCAGCATAGAAGGATCTAGAGATAATCACCCTACCTGAAGTAAGAAAGAAAACGAAAGACAGATATCCTATTACATCACTTATAGGTGTTACCTAAAAATTGATAGCCATGAAATAATTTCCAAGAGAAGGACACTCATAGATTCAGAAAACCAAATTATGTTTAACCAAATGGAAAGGTGTAAGGAAGGTATGAATTAGGATATGGGGGTTAACAGACATGTAGTAATACATATGAAATATATAATCACAAAATACCTATGGAATGCTAAAAGAGGTGTACTCAACACTCTGTAATAACCTACACGGGAAAGGATCCAAAGATGAATAGATCAATACATTGATATAATGAACCAGATTCCGTACACCTAGAAAAAACACAGTATTTTTATCCAATTTGCTGTGATAATAAATAAAAACTAAATGTAAAAAACAAACAAGAAGTAAGGAGATATAAGCTCTTGGGAGTTTGCCGTGGCACATTCTGCTCTAATTTGCAGCTTACAAACACGATTTCCAGGAACCCTCTGTTGCCCAAAAGCCCAGAGTTGGAAATGTAGAAATGCTGCCGCCTTGTGGCCGTTTCCCACAAGAGCGGCTTTAAAACCACAGCTAACGGTCACTTAACATTCACAAGGACTCAGGACAGTAAAGGACAACTGCCCTCAAAAATTCACAACTGGCAAAATTTTCAAGGAGATAGTATGAAGAGATAAATTTTACTCATTATTTTTCTAAAAACAAGGAAAATGGATAAAAGCTCAACAACATAAATTTTTAAACTCATGCAAATCTAGCCTACAAAAAGATTTCAACTCACACACGTCAACTACCATCAGCCAAAAGTCTACAAACAATAAATGCGGAAGGGGTTTTAGAGAACTGTGTACCCTCTAGCTGCTGGTGAGATGTAAAGTGATAAGAGCCAATAGTGAGAACAGAAAGGAGCTGTGTTTAAAAGTAAAAATTGAGCCAGCATTCCATTCAGCAGGCCCACCGCTGAGCCTCTCACCTGAAAATACCAGAGTCGAGAAGGCACAGGCTGCAACAGCTTCACTGCAGGAGTTTTCACAATAGCCAAGACACGGAAGCAACCAAAATGTCCATCAATGGATGAATGGATAAAGAAGAAGTGGTCCATGTACATAATGGAATATTAGCCATGCAAAACAGTGAAACACTGCTCGTTGAGGCACCATTTATGAGCCTAGATATAATCTCAGAACATGACGTAAGTCAGAAAGAAAAAGACATATAGTATGATATCACTTATAGGTGTTATCTAACAACTGACAAATATGATAGCATTTTCACAGAGAAAGAAACTCACAGACTTAGAGAACAAACTATTCTTATGTAAATGGAAAGGTGGGTGGTATGGAAAATTAAGATTAGGGTTACCATATGTGTACAAATACCTACTAAATACATTTATCAAAGAGACCGACCATATAGCAAGGGAGGTCAATGGAGCACTCTGCAATAATTTACATGGGAAGAGTATCTGCACATGAATATATTACGTATGTGTGTGTGTGTGTGTGTGTGTGTGTGTGTGTATGTGTGTGTGTAATGTACAAATGAACCAGATTGTATACACGTAGGACAAACAATATTCTAAACATTACCTCGATTTAAAAAGACTAAAAAATCGAAAAAGAAATAATGGAATATTAACTTATGGGTTTTTTTCCTAGCACATTCCATTCTAATTTACAACCTGGGAACGCGACTTCCAGAAATGTTGTGCTGCCCTAGAAACCAGTTTTGGGAACGGAGAAATGCTGCCGCCTTGTGGCCGTTTCCCCCAACAGCACCTTTAAAGCCACTAGTAGTGGTCACTAAATATTCACACTCATTACAAGCCTGTAAATGTCACCTGTTGTCAAAAAAATCCTGGGGTCAAAAATCGACGAAAAATTCAAAACAGGGCAGCCTTCCCAGAAGACCACTTCAAGTGGTTTATTGTACTCACAGTTTTTTTCTGTTTTTGTGTAACAGAAAGAAAACAAAGCATGGAAAAAGGCTGAACATTAGGAATTATTAAAGACATGCAAATCCAAATTACAAAAACCTATCAGCTCACACCAGTCATAATGGCCATCAGCAAAAACTCTGCAAACAATAAATGCTGAAGGGGTTGTGGAGAAATGCGCACCCTCGTTTCTAAGTGGGACATGGTAAGAACCAGTAATGAAAACACAAAGGAGGTGCCTTGGTAAGGTAAATATTGAGCTACCATTCAATCAAGCATACCCACTGCTGGGCCTATCACCTGAGAGGATGAGAATCCAAAAGACACAGGGTGGCAATCCTGCACTCCAGCAATATTTACCACAGCCAACACTTGGAAGCAACAAAAATGTCTGTCAACAGAGGAAGGCACAAAGAAGAAGTGGTCCATGTACACAATGGAATATTACTCCAATAAAAAAATATATATACTTTCAATTTAGAAACCAAACGTAAGTAAGGAGACATCAGCTTTTGGGGGTTTGTCCGGGCACATTCCTCTCTAATATATAACCGAGGAACACCACTGGCAGGAAGGACCCCTTCCGTAATTCCCAGAATGGGGAAAGGAGAAATGCTGCCGCCCAATGGCCGATACCTGCAACAGCAGCTTTAAAACCTGTGCTCATGGTCACTTCATATGCACAAGTACTGGAGGGCTGTAAATGAAACCTGCCCTCAGAATGTCTTCAGGGAGGTAATGGCCAAACTATTTCAAAATGTGACACATACTTCAAGAAAACCATTTGAAGAGGTAAGCGCTACTCACAGCTTGAAAAAAAAGAGGACATGCCTGAAAGTTCAATTTCAAGGGATTATGAGATGCATGCAAATCCAACCTCAAAGAGGTGTCAGCTCACACCTGTCAGAATAAACATCAGCAGAAAAACTACAAACAATAAATGCTGAAAGGGTTGTGGACAAGGGCATACCCTCAAATTTAAGTGGAACATAACCTGGTAAGAGCCACTAATGAGAACAGAATGGAGACGCCTTTACAAGGTAAACATTTTGCTACCATATGATCCAACAGGCCCTCTCCTGGGCCTATAACCGAAGAAGACATAGTTGAAAGACACAGGCAGGCAAATGTGCATTTCAGCAGTGTTACAATAACCAAGACATGGAAGCAACCCAAAAGTCCATCAACAGGTGAGTGGACAAAGAAAAACCGGTCCACGTACAGATGGAATATTAGCCAAGGAAAACAATGACACAATGCCATTTGCATCACCGTAGATGAGTCTAGAAGTAATCACGCAACTTGTAGTAAGTCAGAAAGCGAAAGACACGTATCCTGTGATATCACTTATAGGTGTTACCTAAAAATTGATACCAGTGAAGATATTTCCACAGAGAAAGGCAATCACAGATTCATTAAACAAACTCATGGTTCACCAATGGAAAGGTGTGAGGATTGGATACATTAGGATGTCAGAGTTAACAGAGATATACAAACACAGGTGAAGTATATAATCACCAAAGACCTACGGAATACCAAGAGAAGACTACTCAACATTGTGTCATAACCTAAAATGGGAAAAGGATCCAAAGAAGAAAAGAGATAGGTATATGTGGAAAACAACCACATCTTGCACACCTAAAACAAGCAAAACATTGTAATCACACTTGCTGTGATAAACAATGAAAATTAAATTTAAAAAAAGAACAATATTTAGTGAGATATAAACTTAAGGGGCTTTTTCCTGGCCCATCCATTCTAATTTGCAGCCTAGAACAGGACTTCCATTGAGGCTCTGTTTCCCTAGTAACCAGATTTGGTTAATGAGAACTGCTGCCGCCTTGTGGCCGTTTCACACAACAGCAGCTCTAACTGCAGCTGTAATGGTTACTTGATAGTCAAAATACTTGCAGGCCTGTAAATGACACCTGTCCTCAAAACAATCCTTCGGTCGTAAATCGAGCAAAAATCTCAAAAGACATCCATATTTCAAAACGACAATTTCAAGAGGCATATTTTATGCACATTTTATATTCTGTCTCTTTTTTTTGTGATAGAAAAAGGCATGGAAAAACGCTCAACGTCAGGAATTAATAAAGCCATGCAAATCCAGTCTAGAAACACATTCCCCTCACAGCCGTCAGAAGGATCATCAGCAAAAAAGTCTACATAGTATAAATGCTGAAGGGGTTTTAGAGAACTGTGCACCCTCTAGCTGCTGATGGGATGTAACCTGGTAACAGCCAGTACAGAGAACAAAATGGAGGTGTGTTTAAAGGTAAAACTTGAGCTACTATGTGATCTGGTAGGCCCACTGATGGGCCTATCCGCTGAGTAGACCTGAATCGAAAAGACACAGGCTGGCAATCCTTCACTGCAGCAACATGTACCATAGCCAAGAGCTGGAAGAAACCAAAACGTCCATCAACAGAAAAATGCACCAAGAAGAAGTGGTCCATGTACACAATGGAATATTAGCCATGGAAAAGCATGGAACACTGCCGTTGGCACCAGCATAGAAGGATCTAGAGATAATCACCCTACCTGAAGTAAGAAAGAAAACGAAAGACAGATATCCTATTACATCACTTATAGGTGTTACCTAAAAATTGATAGCCATGAAATAATTTCCAAGAGAAGGACACTCATAGATTCAGAAAACCAAATTATGTTTAACCAAATGGAAAGGTGTAAGGAAGGTATGAATTAGGATATGGGGGTTAACAGACATGTAGTAATACATATGAAATATATAATCACAAAATACCTATGGAGTGCTAAAAGAGGTGTACTCAACACTCTGTAATAACCTACACGGGAAAGGATCCAAAGATGAATAGATCAATACATTGATATAATGAACCAGATTCCGTACACCTAGAAAAAACACAGTATTTTTATCCAATTTGCTGTGATAATAAATAAAAACTAAATGTAAAAAACAAACAAGAAGTAAGGAGATATAAGCTCTTGGGAGTTTGCCGTGGCACATTCTGCTCTAATTTGCAGCTTACAAACACGATTTCCAGGAACCCTCTGTTGCCCAAAAGCCCAGAGTTGGAAATGTAGAAATGCTGCCGCCTTGTGGCCGTTTCCCACAAGAGCGGCTTTAAAACCACAGCTAACGGTCACTTAACATTCACAAGGACTCAGGACAGTAAAGGACAACTGCCCTCAAAAATTCACAACTGGCAAAATTTTCAAGGAGATAGTATGAAGAGGTAAATTTTACTCATTATTTTTCTAAAAACAAGGAAAATGGATAAAAGCTCAACAACATAAATTTTTAAACTCATGCAAATCTAGCCTACAAAAAGATTTCAACTCACACACGTCAACTACCATCAGCCAAAAGTCTACAAACAATAAATGCGGAAGGGGTTTTAGAGAACTGTGTACCCTCTAGCTGCTGGTGAGATGTAAAGTGATAAGAGCCAATAGTGAGAACAGAAAGGAGCTGTGTTTAAAAGTAAAAATTGAGCCAGCATTCCATTCAGCAGGCCCACCGCTGAGCCTCTCACCTGAAAATACCAGAGTCGAGAAGGCACAGGCTGCAACAGCTTCACTGCAGGAGTTTTCACAATAGCCAAGACACGGAAGCAACCAAAATGTCCATCAATGGATGAATGGATAAAGAAGAAGTGGTCCATGTACATAATGGAATATTAGCCATGCAAAACAGTGAAACACTGCTCGTTGAGGCACCATTTATGAGCCTAGATATAATCTCAGAACATGACGTAAGTCAGAAAGAAAAAGACATATAGTATGATATCACTTATAGGTGTTATCTAACAACTGACAAATATGATAGCATTTTCACAGAGAAAGAAACTCACAGACTTAGAGAACAAACTATTCTTATGTAAATGGAAAGGTGGGTGGTATGGAAAATTAAGATTAGGGTTACCATATGTGTACAAATACCTACTAAATACATTTATCAAAGAGACCGACCATATAGCAAGGGAGGTCAATGGAGCACTCTGCAATAATTTACATGGGAAGAGTATCTGCACATGAATATATTACGTATGTGTGTGTGTGTGTGTGTGTGTGTGTGTGTGTGTGTATATATGTGTGTGTGTAATGTACAAATGAACCAGATTGTATACACGTAGGACAAACAATATTCTAAACATTACCTCGATTTAAAAAGACTAAAAAATCGAAAAAGAAATAATGGAATATTAACTTATGGGTTTTTTTCCTAGCACATTCCATTCTAATTTACAACCTGGGAACGCGACTTCCAGAAATGTTGTGCTGCCCTAGAAACCAGTTTTGGGAACGGAGAAATGCTGCCGCCTTGTGGCCGTTTCCCCCAACAGCACCTTTAAAGCCACTAGTAGTGGTCACTAAATATTCACACTCATTACAAGCCTGTAAATGTCACCTGTTGTCAAAAAAATCCTGGGGTCAAAAATCGACGAAAAATTCAAAACAGGGCAGCCTTCCCAGAAGACCACTTCAAGTGGTTTATTGTACTCACAGTTTTTTTCTGTTTTTGTGTAACAGAAAGAAAACAAAGCATGGAAAAAGGCTGAACATTAGGAATTATTAAAGACATGCAAATCCAAATTACAAAAACCTATCAGCTCACACCAGTCATAATGGCCATCAGCAAAAACTCTGCAAACAATAAATGCTGAAGGGGTTGTGGAGAAATGCGCACCCTCGTTTCTAAGTGGGACATGGTAAGAACCAGTAATGAAAACACAAAGGAGGTGCCTTGGTAAGGTAAATATTGAGCTACCATTCAATCAAGCATACCCACTGCTGGGCCTATCACCTGAGAGGATGAGAATCCAAAAGACACAGGGTGGCAATCCTGCACTCCAGCAATATTTACCACAGCCAACACTTGGAAGCAACAAAAATGTCTGTCAACAGAGGAAGGCACAAAGAAGAAGTGGTCCATGTACACAATGGAATATTACTCCAATAAAAAAATATATATACTTTCAATTTAGAAACCAAACGTAAGTAAGGAGACATCAGCTTTTGGGGGTTTGTCCGGGCACATTCCTCTCTAATATATAACCGAGGAACACCACTGGCAGGAAGGACCCCTTCCGTAATTCCCAGAATGGGGAAAGGAGAAATGCTGCCGCCCAATGGCCGATACCTGCAACAGCAGCTTTAAAACCTGTGCTCATGGTCACTTCATATGCACAAGTACTGGAGGGCTGTAAATGAAACCTGCCCTCAGAATGTCTTCAGGGAGGTAATGGCCAAAATATTTCAAAATGTGACACATACTTCAAGAAAACCATTTGAAGAGGTAAGCGCTACTCACAGCTTGAAAAAAAAGAGGACATGCCTGAAAGTTCAATTTCAAGGGATTATGAGATGCATGCAAATCCAACCTCAAAGAGGTGTCAGCTCACACCTGTCAGAATAAACATCAGCAGAAAAACTACAAACAATAAATGCTGAAAGGGTTGTGGACAAGGGCATACCCTCAAATTTAAGTGGAACATAACCTGGTAAGAGCCACTAATGAGAACAGAATGGAGACGCCTTTACAAGGTAAACATTTTGCTACCATATGATCCAACAGGCCCTCTCCTGGGCCTATAACCGAAGAAGACATAGTTGAAAGACACAGGCAGGCAAATGTGCATTTCAGCAGTGTTACAATAACCAAGACATGGAAGCAACCCAAAAGTCCATCAACAGGTGAGTGGACAAAGAAAAACCGGTCCACGTACAGATGGAATATTAGCCAAGGAAAACAATGACACAATGCCATTTGCATCACCGTAGATGAGTCTAGAAGTAATCACGCAACTTGTAGTAAGTCAGAAAGCGAAAGACACGTATCCTGTGATATCACTTATAGGTGTTACCTAAAAATTGATACCAGTGAAGATATTTCCACAGAGAAAGGCAATCACAGATTCATTAAACAAACTCATGGTTCACCAATGGAAAGGTGTGAGGATTGGATACATTAGGATGTCAGAGTTAACAGAGATATACAAACACAGGTGAAGTATATAATCACCAAAGACCTACGGAATACCAAGAGAAGACTACTCAACATTGTGTCATAACCTAAAATGGGAAAAGGATCCAAAGAAGAAAAGAGATAGGTATATGTGGAAAACAACCACATCTTGCACACCTAAAACAAGCAAAACATTGTAATCACACTTGCTGTGATAAACCATGAAAATTAAATTTAAAAAAAGAACAATATTTAGTGAGATATAAACTTAAGGGGCTTTTTCCTGGCCCATCCATTCTAATTTGCAGCCTAGAACAGGACTTCCATTGAGGCTCTGTTTCCCTAGTAACCAGATTTGGTTAATGAGAACTGCTGCCGCCTTGTGGCCGTTTCACACAACAGCAGCTCTAACTGCAGCTGTAATGGTTACTTGATAGTCAAAATACTTGCAGGCCTGTAAATGACACCTGTCCTCAAAACAATCCTTCGGTCGTAAATCGAGCAAAAATCTCAAAAGACATCCATATTTCAAAACGACAATTTCAAGAGGCATATTTTATGCACATTTTATATTCTGTCTCTTTTTTTGTGATAGAAAAAGGCATGGAAAAACGCTCAACGTCAGGAATTAATAAAGCCATGCAAATCCAGTCTAGAAACACATTCCCCTCACAGCCGTCAGAAGGATCATCAGCAAAAAAGTCTACATAGTATAAATGCTGAAGGGGTTTTAGAGAACAGTGCACCCTCTAGCTGCTGATGGGATGTAACCTGGTAACAGCCAGTACAGAGAACAAAATGGAGGTGTGTTTAAAGGTAAAACTTGAGCTACTATGTGATCTGGTAGGCCCACTGATGGGCCTATCCGCTGAGTAGACCTGAATCGAAAAGACACAGGCTGGCAATCCTTCACTGCAGCAACATGTACCATAGCCAAGAGCTGGAAGAAACCAAAACGTCCATCAACAGAAAAATGCACCAAGAAGAAGTGGTCCATGTACACAATGGAATATTAGCCATGGAAAAGCATGGAACACTGCCGTTGGCACCAGCATAGAAGGATCTAGAGATAATCACCCTACCTGAAGTAAGAAAGAAAACGAAAGACAGATATCCTATTACATCACTTATAGGTGTTACCTAAAAATTGATAGCCATGAAATAATTTCCAAGAGAAGGACACTCATAGATTCAGAAAACCAAATTATGTTTAACCAAATGGAAAGGTGTAAGGAAGGTATGAATTAGGATATGGGGGTTAACAGACATGTAGTAATACATATGAAATATATAATCACAAAATACCTATGGAGTGCTAAAAGAGGTGTACTCAACACTCTGTAATAACCTACACGGGAAAGGATCCAAAGATGAATAGATCAATACATTGATATAATGAACCAGATTCCGTACACCTAGAAAAAACACAGTATTTTTATCCAATTTGCTGTGATAATAAATAAAAACTAAATGTAAAAAACAAACAAGAAGTAAGGAGATATAAGCTCTTGGGAGTTTGCCGTGGCACATTCTGCTCTAATTTGCAGCTTACAAACACGATTTCCAGGAACCCTCTGTTGCCCAAAAGCCCAGAGTTGGAAATGTAGAAATGCTGCCGCCTTGTGGCCGTTTCCCACAAGAGCGGCTTTAAAACCACAGCTAACGGTCACTTAACATTCACAAGGACTCAGGACAGTAAAGGACAACTGCCCTCAAAAATTCACAACTGGCAAAATTTTCAAGGAGATAGTATGAAGAGATAAATTTTACTCATTATTTTTCTAAAAACAAGGAAAATGGATAAAAGCTCAACAACATAAATTTTTAAACTCATGCAAATCTAGCCTACAAAAAGATTTCAACTCACACACGTCAACTACCATCAGCCAAAAGTCTACAAACAATAAATGCGGAAGGGGTTTTAGAGAACTGTGTACCCTCTAGCTGCTGGTGAGATGTAAAGTGATAAGAGCCAATAGTGAGAACAGAAAGGAGCTGTGTTTAAAAGTAAAAATTGAGCCAGCATTCCATTCAGCAGGCCCACCGCTGAGCCTCTCACCTGAAAATACCAGAGTCGAGAAGGCACAGGCTGCAACAGCTTCACTGCAGGAGTTTTCACAATAGCCAAGACACGGAAGCAACCAAAATGTCCATCAATGGATGAATGGATAAAGAAGAAGTGGTCCATGTACATAATGGAATATTAGCCATGCAAAACAGTGAAACACTGCTCGTTGAGGCACCATTTATGAGCCTAGATATAATCTCAGAACATGACGTAAGTCAGAAAGAAAAAGACATATAGTATGATATCACTTATAGGTGTTATCTAACAACTGACAAATATGATAGCATTTTCACAGAGAAAGAAACTCACAGACTTAGAGAACAAACTATTCTTATGTAAATGGAAAGGTGGGTGGTATGGAAAATTAAGATTAGGGTTACCATATGTGTACAAATACCTACTAAATACATTTATCAAAGAGACCGACCATATAGCAAGGGAGGTCAATGGAGCACTCTGCAATAATTTACATGGGAAGAGTATCTGCACATGAATATATTACGTATGTGTGTGTGTGTGTGTCTATATGTGTGTGTGTAATGTACAAATGAACCAGATTGTATACACGTAGGACAAACAATATTCTAAACATTACCTCGATTTAAAAAGACTAAAAAATCGAAAAAGAAATAATGGAATATTAACTTATGGGTTTTTTTCCTAGCACATTCCATTCTAATTTACAACCTGGGAACGCGACTTCCAGAAATGTTGTGCTGCCCTAGAAACCAGTTTTGGGAACGGAGAAATGCTGCCGCCTTGTGGCCGTTTCCCCCAACAGCACCTTTAAAGCCACTAGTAGTGGTCACTAAATATTCACACTCATTACAAGCCTGTAAATGTCACCTGTTGTCAAAAAAATCCTGGGGTCAAAAATCGACGAAAAATTCAAAACAGGGCAGCCTTCCCAGAAGACCACTTCAAGTGGTTTATTGTACTCACAGTTTTTTTCTGTTTTTGTGTAACAGAAAGAAAACAAAGCATGGAAAAAGGCTGAACATTAGGAATTATTAAAGACATGCAAATCCAAATTACAAAAACCTATCAGCTCACACCAGTCATAATGGCCATCAGCAAAAACTCTGCAAACAATAAATGCTGAAGGGGTTGTGGAGAAATGCGCACCCTCGTTTCTAAGTGGGACATGGTAAGAACCAGTAATGAAAACACAAAGGAGGTGCCTTGGTAAGGTAAATATTGAGCTACCATTCAATCAAGCATACCCACTGCTGGGCCTATCACCTGAGAGGATGAGAATCCAAAAGACACAGGGTGGCAATCCTGCACTCCAGCAATATTTACCACAGCCAACACTTGGAAGCAACAAAAATGTCTGTCAACAGAGGAAGGCACAAAGAAGAAGTGGTCCATGTACACAATGGAATATTACTCCAATAAAAAAATATATATACTTTCAATTTAGAAACCAAACGTAAGTAAGGAGACATCAGCTTTTGGGGGTTTGTCCGGGCACATTCCTCTCTAATATATAACCGAGGAACACCACTGGCAGGAAGGACCCCTTCCGTAATTCCCAGAATGGGGAAAGGAGAAATGCTGCCGCCCAATGGCCGATACCTGCAACAGCAGCTTTAAAACCTGTGCTCATGGTCACTTCATATGCACAAGTACTGGAGGGCTGTAAATGAAACCTGCCCTCAGAATGTCTTCAGGGAGGTAATGGCCAAACTATTTCAAAATGTGACACATACTTCAAGAAAACCATTTGAAGAGGTAAGCGCTACTCACAGCTTGAAAAAAAAGAGGACATGCCTGAAAGTTCAATTTCAAGGGATTATGAGATGCATGCAAATCCAACCTCAAAGAGGTGTCAGCTCACACCTGTCAGAATAAACATCAGCAGAAAAACTACAAACAATAAATGCTGAAAGGGTTGTGGACAAGGGCATACCCTCAAATTTAAGTGGAACATAACCTGGTAAGAGCCACTAATGAGAACAGAATGGAGACGCCTTTACAAGGTAAACATTTTGCTACCATATGATCCAACAGGCCCTCTCCTGGGCCTATAACCGAAGAAGACATAGTTGAAAGACACAGGCAGGCAAATGTGCATTTCAGCAGTGTTACAATAACCAAGACATGGAAGCAACCCAAAAGTCCATCAACAGGTGAGTGGACAAAGAAAAACCGGTCCACGTACAGATGGAATATTAGCCAAGGAAAACAATGACACAATGCCATTTGCATCACCGTAGATGAGTCTAGAAGTAATCACGCAACTTGTAGTAAGTCAGAAAGCGAAAGACACGTATCCTGTGATATCACTTATAGGTGTTACCTAAAAATTGATACCAGTGAAGATATTTCCACAGAGAAAGGCAATCACAGATTCATTAAACAAACTCATGGTTCACCAATGGAAAGGTGTGAGGATTGGATACATTAGGATGTCAGAGTTAACAGAGATATACAAACACAGGTGAAGTATATAATCACCAAAGACCTACGGAATACCAAGAGAAGACTACTCAACATTGTGTCATAACCTAAAATGGGAAAAGGATCCAAAGAAGAAAAGAGATAGGTATATGTGGAAAACAACCACATCTTGCACACCTAAAACAAGCAAAACATTGTAATCACACTTGCTGTGATAAACAATGAAAATTAAATTGAAAAAAAGAACAATATTTAGTGAGATATAAACTTAAGGGGCTTTTTCCTGGCCCATCCATTCTAATTTGCAGCCTAGAACAGGACTTCCATTGAGGCTCTGTTTCCCTAGTAACCAGATTTGGTTAATGAGAACTGCTGCCGCCTTGTGGCCGTTTCACACAACAGCAGCTCTAACTGCAGCTGTAATGGTTACTTGATAGTCAAAATGCTTGCAGGCCTGTAAATGACACCTGTCCTCAAAACAATCCTTCGGTCGTAAATCGAGCAAAAATCTCAAAAGTCATCCATATTTCAAAACGACAATTTCAAGAGGCATATTTTATGCACATTTTATATTCTGTCTCTTTTTTTGTGATAGAAAAAGGCATGGAAAAACGCTCAACGTCAGGAATTAATAAAGCCATGCAAATCCAGTCTAGAAACACATTCCCCTCACAGCCGTCAGAAGGATCATCAGCAAAAAAGTCTACATAGTATAAATGCTGAAGGGGTTTTAGAGAACTGTGCACCCTCTAGCTGCTGATGGGATGTAACCTGGTAACAGCCAGTACAGAGAACAAAATGGAGGTGTGTTTAAAGGTAAAACTTGAGCTACTATGTGATCTGGTAGGCCCACTGATGGGCCTATCCGCTGAGTAGACCTGAATCGAAAAGACACAGGCTGGCAATCCTTCACTGCAGCAACATGTACCATAGCCAAGAGCTGGAAGAAACCAAAACGTCCATCAACAGAAAAATGCACCAAGAAGAAGTGGTCCATGTACACAATGGAATATTAGCCATGGAAAAGCATGGAACACTGCCGTTGGCACCAGCATAGAAGGATCTAGAGATAATCACCCTACCTGAAGTAAGAAAGAAAACGAAAGACAGATATCCTATTACATCACTTATAGGTGTTACCTAAAAATTGATAGCCATGAAATAATTTCCAAGAGAAGGACACTCATAGATTCAGAAAACCAAATTATGTTTAACCAAATGGAAAGGTGTAAGGAAGGTATGAATTAGGATATGGGGGTTAACAGACATGTAGTAATACATATGAAATATATAATCACAAAATACCTATGGAGTGCTAAAAGAGGTGTACTCAACACTCTGTAATAACCTACACGGGAAAGGATCCAAAGATGAATAGATCAATACATTGATATAATGAACCAGATTCCGTACACCTAGAAAAAACACAGTATTTTTATCCAATTTGCTGTGATAATAAATAAAAACTAAATGTAAAAAACAAACAAGAAGTAAGGAGATATAAGCTCTTGGGAGTTTGCCGTGGCACATTCTGCTCTAATTTGCAGCTTACAAACACGATTTCCAGGAACCCTCTGTTGCCCAAAAGCCCAGAGTTGGAAATGTAGAAATGCTGCCGCCTTGTGGCCGTTTCCCACAAGAGCGGCTTTAAAACCACAGCTAACGGTCACTTAACATTCACAAGGACTCAGGACAGTAAAGGACAACTGCCCTCAAAAATTCACAACTGGCAAAATTTTCAAGGAGATAGTATGAAGAGGTAAATTTTACTCATTATTTTTCTAAAAACAAGGAAAATGGATAAAAGCTCAACAACATAAATTTTTAAACTCATGCAAATCTAGCCTACAAAAAGATTTCAACTCACACACGTCAACTACCATCAGCCAAAAGTCTACAAACAATAAATGCGGAAGGGGTTTTAGAGAACTGTGTACCCTCTAGCTGCTGGTGAGATGTAAAGTGATAAGAGCCAATAGTGAGAACAGAAAGGAGCTGTGTTTAAAAGTAAAAATTGAGCCAGCATTCCATTCAGCAGGCCCACCGCTGAGCCTCTCACCTGAAAATACCAGAGTCGAGAAGGCACAGGCTGCAACAGCTTCACTGCAGGAGTTTTCACAATAGCCAAGACACGGAAGCAACCAAAATGTCCATCAATGGATGAATGGATAAAGAAGAAGTGGTCCATGTACATAATGGAATATTAGCCATGCAAAACAGTGAAACACTGCTCGTTGAGGCACCATTTATGAGCCTAGATATAATCTCAGAACATGACGTAAGTCAGAAAGAAAAAGACATATAGTATGATATCACTTATAGGTGTTATCTAACAACTGACAAATATGATAGCATTTTCACAGAGAAAGAAACTCACAGACTTAGAGAACAAACTATTCTTATGTAAATGGAAAGGTGGGTGGTATGGAAAATTAAGATTAGGGTTACCATATGTGTACAAATACCTACTAAATACATTTATCAAAGAGACCGACCATATAGCAAGGGAGGTCAATGGAGCACTCTGCAATAATTTACATGGGAAGAGTATCTGCACATGAATATATTACGTATGTGTGTGTGTGTGTGTGTGTGTATGTGTGTGTGTAATGTACAAATGAACCAGATTGTATACACGTAGGACAAACAATATTCTAAACATTACCTCGATTTAAAAAGACTAAAAAATCGAAAAAGAAATAATGGAATATTAACTTGTGGGTTTTTTTCCTAGCACATTCCATTCTAATTTACAACCTGGGGACACGACTTCCAGAAATGTTGTGCTGCCCTAGAAACCAGTATTGGGAACGGAGAAATGCTGCCGCCTTGTGGCCGTTTCCCCCAACAGCACCTTTAAAGCCACTAGTAGTGGTCACTAAATATTCACACTCATTACAAGCCTGTAAATGTCACCTGTTGTCAAAAAAATCCTGGGGTCAAAAATCGACGAAAAATTCAAAACAGGGCAGCCTTCCCAGAAGACCACTTCAAGTGGTTTATTGTACTCACAGTTTTTTTCTGTTTTTGTGTAACAGAAAGAAAACAAAGCATGGAAAAAGGCTGAACATTAGGAATTATTAAAGACATGCAAATCCAAATTACAAAAACCTATCAGCTCACACCAGTCATAATGGCCATCAGCAAAAACTCTGCAAACAATAAATGCTGAAGGGGTTGTGGAGAAATGCGCACCCTCGTTTCTAAGTGGGACATGGTAAGAACCAGTAATGAAAACACAAAGGAGGTGCCTTGGTAAGGTAAATATTGAGCTACCATTCAATCAAGCATACCCACTGCTGGGCCTATCACCTGAGAGGATGAGAATCCAAAAGACACAGGGTGGCAATCCTGCACTCCAGCAATATTTACCACAGCCAACACTTGGAAGCAACAAAAATGTCTGTCAACAGAGGAAGGCACAAAGAAGAAGTGGTCCATGTACACAATGGAATATTACTCCAATAAAAAAATATATATACTTTCAATTTAGAAACCAAACGTAAGTAAGGAGACATCAGCTTTTGGGGGTTTGTCCGGGCACATTCCTCTCTAATATATAACCGAGGAACACCACTGGCAGGAAGGACCCCTTCCGTAATTCCCAGAATGGGGAAAGGAGAAATGCTGCCGCCCAATGGCCGATACCTGCAACAGCAGCTTTAAAACCTGTGCTCATGGTCACTTCATATGCACAAGTACTGGAGGGCTGTAAATGAAACCTGCCCTCAGAATGTCTTCAGGGAGGTAATGGCCAAACTATTTCAAAATGTGACACATACTTCAAGAAAACCATTTGAAGAGGTAAGCGCTACTCACAGCTTGAAAAAGAAGAGGACATGCCTGAAAGTTCAATTTCAAGGGATTATGAGATGCATGCAAATCCAACCTCAAAGAGGTGTCAGCTCACACCTGTCAGAATAAACATCAGCAGAAAAACTACAAACAATAAATGCTGAAAGGGTTGTGAACAAGGGCATACCCTCAAATTTAAGTGGAACATAACCTGGTAAGAGCCACTAATGAGAACAGAATGGAGACGCCTTTACAAGGTAAACATTTTGCTACCATATGATCCAACAGGCCCTCTCCTGGGCCTATAACCGAAGAAGACATAGTTGAAAGACACAGGCAGGCAAATGTGCATTTCAGCAGTGTTACAATAACCAAGACATGGAAGCAACCCAAAAGTCCATCAACAGGTGAGTGGACAAAGAAAAACCGGTCCACGTACAGATGGAATATTAGCCAAGGAAAACAATGACACAATGCCATTTGCATCACCGTAGATGAGTCTAGAAGTAATCACGCAACTTGTAGTAAGTCAGAAAGCGAAAGACACGTACCCTGTGATATCACTTATAGGTGTTACCTAAAAATTGATACCAGTGAAGATATTTCCACAGAGAAAGGCAATCACAGATTCATTAAACAAACTCATGGTTCACCAATGGAAAGGTGTGAGGATTGGATACATTAGGATGTCAGAGTTAACAGAGATATACAAACACAGGTGAAGTATATAATCACCAAAGACCTACGGAATACCAAGAGAAGACTACTCAACATTGTGTCATAACCTAAAATGGGAAAAGGATCCAAAGAAGAAAAGAGATAGGTATATGTGGAAAACAACCACATCTTGCACACCTAAAACAAGCAAAACATTGTAATCACACTTGCTGTGATAAACCATGAAAATTAAATTTAAAAAAAGAACAATATTTAGTGAGATATAAACTTAAGGGGCTTTTTCCTGGCCCATCCATTCTAATTTGCAGCCTAGAACAGGACTTCCATTGAGGCTCTGTTTCCCTAGTAACCAGATTTGGTTAATGAGAACTGCTGCCGCCTTGTGGCCGTTTCACACAACAGCAGCTCTAACTGCAGCTGTAATGGTTACTTGATAGTCAAAATGCTTGCAGGCCTGTAAATGACACCTGTCCTCAAAACAATCCTTCGGTCGTAAATCGAGCAAAAATCTCAAAAGACATCCATATTTCAAAACGACAATTTCAAGAGGCATATTTTATGCACATTTTATATTCTGTCTCTTTTTTTGTGATAGAAAAAGGCATGGAAAAACGCTCAACGTCAGGAATTAATAAAGCCATGCAAATCCAGTCTAGAAACACATTCCCCTCACAGCCGTCAGAAGGATCATCAGCAAAAAAGTCTACATAGTATAAATGCTGAAGGGGTTTTAGAGAACTGTGCACCCTCTAGCTGCTGATGGGATGTAACCTGGTAACAGCCAGTACAGAGAACAAAATGGAGGTGTGTTTAAAGGTAAAACTTGAGCTACTATGTGATCTGGTAGGCCCACTGATGGGCCTATCCGCTGAGTAGACCTGAATCGAAAAGACACAGGCTGGCAATCCTTCACTGCAGCAACATGTACCATAGCCAAGAGCTGGAAGAAACCAAAACGTCCATCAACAGAAAAATGCACCAAGAAGAAGTGGTCCATGTACACAATGGAATATTAGCCATGGAAAAGCATGGAACACTGCCGTTGGCACCAGCATAGAAGGATCTAGAGATAATCACCCTACCTGAAGTAAGAAAGAAAACGAAAGACAGATATCCTATTACATCACTTATAGGTGTTACCTAAAAATTGATAGCCATGAAATAATTTCCAAGAGAAGGACACTCATAGATTCAGAAAACCAAATTATGTTTAACCAAATGGAAAGGTGTAAGGAAGGTATGAATTAGGATATGGGGGTTAACAGACATGTAGTAATACATATGAAATATATAATCACAAAATACCTATGGAATGCTAAAAGAGGTGTACTCAACACTCTGTAATAACCTACACGGGAAAGGATCCAAAGATGAATAGATCAATACATTGATATAATGAACCAGATTCCGTACACCTAGAAAAAACACAGTATTTTTATCCAATTTGCTGTGATAATAAATAAAAACTAAATGTAAAAAACAAACAAGAAGTAAGGAGATATAAGCTCTTGGGAGTTTGCCGTGGCACATTCTGCTCTAATTTGCAGCTTACAAACACGATTTCCAGGAACCCTCTGTTGCCCAAAAGCCCAGAGTTGGAAATGTAGAAATGCTGCCGCCTTGTGGCCGTTTCCCACAAGAGCGGCTTTAAAACCACAGCTAACGGTCACTTAACATTCACAAGGACTCAGGACAGTAAAGGACAACTGCCCTCAAAAATTCACAACTGGCAAAATTTTCAAGGAGATAGTATGAAGAGGTAAATTTTACTCATTATTTTTCTAAAAACAAGGAAAATGGATAAAAGCTCAACAACATAAATTTTTAAACTCATGCAAATCTAGCCTACAAAAAGATTTCAACTCACACACGTCAACTACCATCAGCCAAAAGTCTACAAACAATAAATGCGGAAGGGGTTTTAGAGAACTGTGTACCCTCTAGCTGCTGGTGAGATGTAAAGTGATAAGAGCCAATAGTGAGAACAGAAAGGAGCTGTGTTTAAAAGTAAAAATTGAGCCAGCATTCCATTCAGCAGGCCCACCGCTGAGCCTCTCACCTGAAAATACCAGAGTCGAGAAGGCACAGGCTGCAACAGCTTCACTGCAGGAGTTTTCACAATAGCCAAGACACGGAAGCAACCAAAATGTCCATCAATGGATGAATGGATAAAGAAGAAGTGGTCCATGTACATAATGGAATATTAGCCATGCAAAACAGTGAAACACTGCTCGTTGAGGCACCATTTATGAGCCTAGATATAATCTCAGAACATGACGTAAGTCAGAAAGAAAAAGACATATAGTATGATATCACTTATAGGTGTTATCTAACAACTGACAAATATGATAGCATTTTCACAGAGAAAGAAACTCACAGACTTAGAGAACAAACTATTCTTATGTAAATGGAAAGGTGGGTGGTATGGAAAATTAAGATTAGGGTTACCATATGTGTACAAATACCTACTAAATACATTTATCAAAGAGACCGACCATATAGCAAGGGAGGTCAATGGAGCACTCTGCAATAATTTACATGGGAAGAGTATCTGCACATGAATATATTACGTATGTGTGTGTGTGTGTGTGTGTGTGTATGTGTGTGTGTAATGTACAAATGAACCAGATTGTATACACGTAGGACAAACAATATTCTAAACATTACCTCGATTTAAAAAGACTAAAAAATCGAAAAAGAAATAATGGAATATTAACTTGTGGGTTTTTTTCCTAGCACATTCCATTCTAATTTACAACCTGGGGACACGACTTCCAGAAATGTTGTGCTGCCCTAGAAACCAGTATTGGGAACGGAGAAATGCTGCCGCCTTGTGGCCGTTTCCCCCAACAGCACCTTTAAAGCCACTAGTAGTGGTCACTAAATATTCACACTCATTACAAGCCTGTAAATGTCACCTGTTGTCAAAAAAATCCTGGGGTCAAAAATCGACGAAAAATTCAAAACAGGGCAGCCTTCCCAGAAGACCACTTCAAGTGGTTTATTGTACTCACAGTTTTTTTCTGTTTTTGTGTAACAGAAAGAAAACAAAGCATGGAAAAAGGCTGAACATTAGGAATTATTAAAGACATGCAAATCCAAATTACAAAAACCTATCAGCTCACACCAGTCATAATGGCCATCAGCAAAAACTCTGCAAACAATAAATGCTGAAGGGGTTGTGGAGAAATGCGCACCCTCGTTTCTAAGTGGGACATGGTAAGAACCAGTAATGAAAACACAAAGGAGGTGCCTTGGTAAGGTAAATATTGAGCTACCATTCAATCAAGCATACCCACTGCTGGGCCTATCACCTGAGAGGATGAGAATCCAAAAGACACAGGGTGGCAATCCTGCACTCCAGCAATATTTACCACAGCCAACACTTGGAAGCAACAAAAATGTCTGTCAACAGAGGAAGGCACAAAGAAGAAGTGGTCCATGTACACAATGGAATATTACTCCAATAAAAAAATATATATACTTTCAATTTAGAAACCAAACGTAAGTAAGGAGACATCAGCTTTTGGGGGTTTGTCCGGGCACATTCCTCTCTAATATATAACCGAGGAACACCACTGGCAGGAAGGACCCCTTCCGTAATTCCCAGAATGGGGAAAGGAGAAATGCTGCCGCCCAATGGCCGATACCTGCAACAGCAGCTTTAAAACCTGTGCTCATGGTCACTTCATATGCACAAGTACTGGAGGGCTGTAAATGAAACCTGCCCTCAGAATGTCTTCAGGGAGGTAATGGCCAAACTATTTCAAAATGTGACACATACTTCAAGAAAACCATTTGAAGAGGTAAGCGCTACTCACAGCTTGAAAAAGAAGAGGACATGCCTGAAAGTTCAATTTCAAGGGATTATGAGATGCATGCAAATCCAACCTCAAAGAGGTGTCAGCTCACACCTGTCAGAATAAACATCAGCAGAAAAACTACAAACAATAAATGCTGAAAGGGTTGTGAACAAGGGCATACCCTCAAATTTAAGTGGAACATAACCTGGTAAGAGCCACTAATGAGAACAGAATGGAGACGCCTTTACAAGGTAAACATTTTGCTACCATATGATCCAACAGGCCCTCTCCTGGGCCTATAACCGAAGAAGACATAGTTGAAAGACACAGGCAGGCAAATGTGCATTTCAGCAGTGTTACAATAACCAAGACATGGAAGCAACCCAAAAGTCCATCAACAGGTGAGTGGACAAAGAAAAACCGGTCCACGTACAGATGGAATATTAGCCAAGGAAAACAATGACACAATGCCATTTGCATCACCGTAGATGAGTCTAGAAGTAATCACGCAACTTGTAGTAAGTCAGAAAGCGAAAGACACGTACCCTGTGATATCACTTATAGGTGTTACCTAAAAATTGATACCAGTGAAGATATTTCCACAGAGAAAGGCAATCACAGATTCATTAAACAAACTCATGGTTCACCAATGGAAAGGTGTGAGGATTGGATACATTAGGATGTCAGAGTTAACAGAGATATACAAACACAGGTGAAGTATATAATCACCAAAGACCTACGGAATACCAAGAGAAGACTACTCAACATTGTGTCATAACCTAAAATGGGAAAAGGATCCAAAGAAGAAAAGAGATAGGTATATGTGGAAAACAACCACATCTTGCACACCTAAAACAAGCAAAACATTGTAATCACACTTGCTGTGATAAACAATGAAAATTAAATTGAAAAAAAGAACAATATTTAGTGAGATATAAACTTAAGGGGCTTTTTCCTGGCCCATCCATTCTAATTTGCAGCCTAGAACAGGACTTCCATTGAGGCTCTGTTTCCCTAGTAACCAGATTTGGTTAATGAGAACTGCTGCCGCCTTGTGGCCGTTTCACACAACAGCAGCTCTAACTGCAGCTGTAATGGTTACTTGATAGTCAAAATACTTGCAGGCCTGTAAATGACACCTGTCCTCAAAACAATCCTTCGGTCGTAAATCGAGCAAAAATCTCAAAAGACATCCATATTTCAAAACGACAATTTCAAGAGGCATATTTTATGCACATTTTATATTCTGTCTCTTTTTTTTGTGATAGAAAAAGGCATGGAAAAACGCTCAACGTCAGGAATTAATAAAGCCATGCAAATCCAGTCTAGAAACACATTCCCCTCACAGCCGTCAGAAGGATCATCAGCAAAAAAGTCTACATAGTATAAATGCTGAAGGGGTTTTAGAGAACTGTGTACCCTCTAGCTGCTGATGGGATGTAACCTGGTAACAGCCAGTACAGAGAACAAAATGGAGGTGTGTTTAAAGGTAAAACTTGAGCTACTATGTGATCTGGTAGGCCCACTGATGGGCCTATCCGCTGAGTAGACCTGAATCGAAAAGACACAGGCTGGCAATCCTTCACTGCAGCAACATGTACCATAGCCAAGAGCTGGAAGAAACCAAAACGTCCATCAACAGAAAAATGCACCAAGAAGAAGTGGTCCATGTACACAATGGAATATTAGCCATGGAAAAGCATGGAACACTGCCGTTGGCACCAGCATAGAAGGATCTAGAGATAATCACCCTACCTGAAGTAAGAAAGAAAACGAAAGACAGATATCCTATTACATCACTTATAGGTGTTACCTAAAAATTGATAGCCATGAAATAATTTCCAAGAGAAGGACACTCATAGATTCAGAAAACCAAATTATGTTTAACCAAATGGAAAGGTGTAAGGAAGGTATGAATTAGGATATGGGGGTTAACAGACATGTAGTAATACATATGAAATATATAATCACAAAATACCTATGGAGTGCTAAAAGAGGTGTACTCAACACTCTGTAATAACCTACACGGGAAAGGATCCAAAGATGAATAGATCAATACATTGATATAATGAACCAGATTCCGTACACCTAGAAAAAACACAGTATTTTTATCCAATTTGCTGTGATAATAAATAAAAACTAAATGTAAAAAACAAACAAGAAGTAAGGAGATATAAGCTCTTGGGAGTTTGCCGTGGCACATTCTGCTCTAATTTGCAGCTTACAAACACGATTTCCAGGAACCCTCTGTTGCCCAAAAGCCCAGAGTTGGAAATGTAGAAATGCTGCCGCCTTGTGGCCGTTTCCCACAAGAGCGGCTTTAAAACCACAGCTAACGGTCACTTAACATTCACAAGGACTCAGGACAGTAAAGGACAACTGCCCTCAAAAATTCACAACTGGCAAAATTTTCAAGGAGATAGTATGAAGAGGTAAATTTTACTCATTATTTTTCTAAAAACAAGGAAAATGGATAAAAGCTCAACAACATAAATTTTTAAACTCATGCAAATCTAGCCTACAAAAAGATTTCAACTCACACACGTCAACTACCATCAGCCAAAAGTCTACAAACAATAAATGCGGAAGGGGTTTTAGAGAACTGTGTACCCTCTAGCTGCTGGTGAGATGTAAAGTGATAAGAGCCAATAGTGAGAACAGAAAGGAGCTGTGTTTAAAAGTAAAAATTGAGCCAGCATTCCATTCAGCAGGCCCACCGCTGAGCCTCTCACCTGAAAATACCAGAGTCGAGAAGGCACAGGCTGCAACAGCTTCACTGCAGGAGTTTTCACAATAGCCAAGACACGGAAGCAACCAAAATGTCCATCAATGGATGAATGGATAAAGAAGAAGTGGTCCATGTACATAATGGAATATTAGCCATGCAAAACAGTGAAACACTGCTCGTTGAGGCACCATTTATGAGCCTAGATATAATCTCAGAACATGACGTAAGTCAGAAAGAAAAAGACATATAGTATGATATCACTTATAGGTGTTATCTAACAACTGACAAATATGATAGCATTTTCACAGAGAAAGAAACTCACAGACTTAGAGAACAAACTATTCTTATGTAAATGGAAAGGTGGGTGGTATGGAAAATTAAGATTAGGGTTACCATATGTGTACAAATACCTACTAAATACATTTATCAAAGAGACCGACCATATAGCAAGGGAGGTCAATGGAGCACTCTGCAATAATTTACATGGGAAGAGTATCTGCACATGAATATATTACGTATGTGTGTGTGTGTGTGTGTGTGTATGTGTGTGTGTAATGTACAAATGAACCAGATTGTATACACGTAGGACAAACAATATTCTAAACATTACCTCGATTTAAAAAGACTAAAAAATCGAAAAAGAAATAATGGAATATTAACTTGTGGGTTTTTTTCCTAGCACATTCCATTCTAATTTACAACCTGGGGACACGACTTCCAGAAATGTTGTGCTGCCCTAGAAACCAGTATTGGGAACGGAGAAATGCTGCCGCCTTGTGGCCGTTTCCCCCAACAGCACCTTTAAAGCCACTAGTAGTGGTCACTAAATATTCACACTCATTACAAGCCTGTAAATGTCACCTGTTGTCAAAAAAATCCTGGGGTCAAAAATCGACGAAAAATTCAAAACAGGGCAGCCTTCCCAGAAGACCACTTCAAGTGGTTTATTGTACTCACAGTTTTTTTCTGTTTTTGTGTAACAGAAAGAAAACAAAGCATGGAAAAAGGCTGAACATTAGGAATTATTAAAGACATGCAAATCCAAATTACAAAAACCTATCAGCTCACACCAGTCATAATGGCCATCAGCAAAAACTCTGCAAACAATAAATGCTGAAGGGGTTGTGGAGAAATGCGCACCCTCGTTTCTAAGTGGGACATGGTAAGAACCAGTAATGAAAACACAAAGGAGGTGCCTTGGTAAGGTAAATATTGAGCTACCATTCAATCAAGCATACCCACTGCTGGGCCTATCACCTGAGAGGATGAGAATCCAAAAGACACAGGGTGGCAATCCTGCACTCCAGCAATATTTACCACAGCCAACACTTGGAAGCAACAAAAATGTCTGTCAACAGAGGAAGGCACAAAGAAGAAGTGGTCCATGTACACAATGGAATATTACTCCAATAAAAAAATATATATACTTTCAATTTAGAAACCAAACGTAAGTAAGGAGACATCAGCTTTTGGGGGTTTGTCCGGGCACATTCCTCTCTAATATATAACCGAGGAACACCACTGGCAGGAAGGACCCCTTCCGTAATTCCCAGAATGGGGAAAGGAGAAATGCTGCCGCCCAATGGCCGATACCTGCAACAGCAGCTTTAAAACCTGTGCTCATGGTCACTTCATATGCACAAGTACTGGAGGGCTGTAAATGAAACCTGCCCTCAGAATGTCTTCAGGGAGGTAATGGCCAAACTATTTCAAAATGTGACACATACTTCAAGAAAACCATTTGAAGAGGTAAGCGCTACTCACAGCTTGAAAAAGAAGAGGACATGCCTGAAAGTTCAATTTCAAGGGATTATGAGATGCATGCAAATCCAACCTCAAAGAGGTGTCAGCTCACACCTGTCAGAATAAACATCAGCAGAAAAACTACAAACAATAAATGCTGAAAGGGTTGTGAACAAGGGCATACCCTCAAATTTAAGTGGAACATAACCTGGTAAGAGCCACTAATGAGAACAGAATGGAGACGCCTTTACAAGGTAAACATTTTGCTACCATATGATCCAACAGGCCCTCTCCTGGGCCTATAACCGAAGAAGACATAGTTGAAAGACACAGGCAGGCAAATGTGCATTTCAGCAGTGTTACAATAACCAAGACATGGAAGCAACCCAAAAGTCCATCAACAGGTGAGTGGACAAAGAAAAACCGGTCCACGTACAGATGGAATATTAGCCAAGGAAAACAATGACACAATGCCATTTGCATCACCGTAGATGAGTCTAGAAGTAATCACGCAACTTGTAGTAAGTCAGAAAGCGAAAGACACGTACCCTGTGATATCACTTATAGGTGTTACCTAAAAATTGATACCAGTGAAGATATTTCCACAGAGAAAGGCAATCACAGATTCATTAAACAAACTCATGGTTCACCAATGGAAAGGTGTGAGGATTGGATACATTAGGATGTCAGAGTTAACAGAGATATACAAACACAGGTGAAGTATATAATCACCAAAGACCTACGGAATACCAAGAGAAGACTACTCAACATTGTGTCATAACCTAAAATGGGAAAAGGATCCAAAGAAGAAAAGAGATAGGTATATGTGGAAAACAACCACATCTTGCACACCTAAAACAAGCAAAACATTGTAATCACACTTGCTGTGATAAACAATGAAAATTAAATTTAAAAAAAGAACAATATTTAGTGAGATATAAACTTAAGGGGCTTTTTCCTGGCCCATCCATTCTAATTTGCAGCCTAGAACAGGACTTCCATTGAGGCTCTGTTTCCCTAGTAACCAGATTTGGTTAATGAGAACTGCTGCCGCCTTGTGGCCGTTTCACACAACAGCAGCTCTAACTGCAGCTGTAATGGTTACTTGATAGTCAAAATGCTTGCAGGCCTGTAAATGACACCTGTCCTCAAAACAATCCTTCGGTCGTAAATCGAGCAAAAATCTCAAAAGACATCCATATTTCAAAACGACAATTTCAAGAGGCATATTTTATGCACATTTTATATTCTGTCTCTTTTTTTGTGATAGAAAAAGGCATGGAAAAACGCTCAACGTCAGGAATTAATAAAGCCATGCAAATCCAGTCTAGAAACACATTCCCCTCACAGCCGTCAGAAGGATCATCAGCAAAAAAGTCTACATAGTATAAATGCTGAAGGGGTTTTAGAGAACTGTGCACCCTCTAGCTGCTGATGGGATGTAACCTGGTAACAGCCAGTACAGAGAACAAAATGGAGGTGTGTTTAAAGGTAAAACTTGAGCTACTATGTGATCTGGTAGGCCCACTGATGGGCCTATCCGCTGAGTAGACCTGAATCGAAAAGACACAGGCTGGCAATCCTTCACTGCAGCAACATGTACCATAGCCAAGAGCTGGAAGAAACCAAAACGTCCATCAACAGAAAAATGCACCAAGAAGAAGTGGTCCATGTACACAATGGAATATTAGCCATGGAAAAGCATGGAACACTGCCGTTGGCACCAGCATAGAAGGATCTAGAGATAATCACCCTACCTGAAGTAAGAAAGAAAACGAAAGACAGATATCCTATTACATCACTTATAGGTGTTACCTAAAAATTGATAGCCATGAAATAATTTCCAAGAGAAGGACACTCATAGATTCAGAAAACCAAATTATGTTTAACCAAATGGAAAGGTGTAAGGAAGGTATGAATTAGGATATGGGGGTTAACAGACATGTAGTAATACATATGAAATATATAATCACAAAATACCTATGGAATGCTAAAAGAGGTGTACTCAACACTCTGTAATAACCTACACGGGAAAGGATCCAAAGATGAATAGATCAATACATTGATATAATGAACCAGATTCCGTACACCTAGAAAAAACACAGTATTTTTATCCAATTTGCTGTGATAATAAATAAAAACTAAATGTAAAAAACAAACAAGAAGTAAGGAGATATAAGCTCTTGGGAGTTTGCCGTGGCACATTCTGCTCTAATTTGCAGCTTACAAACACGATTTCCAGGAACCCTCTGTTGCCCAAAAGCCCAGAGTTGGAAATGTAGAAATGCTGCCGCCTTGTGGCCGTTTCCCACAAGAGCGGCTTTAAAACCACAGCTAACGGTCACTTAACATTCACAAGGACTCAGGACAGTAAAGGACAACTGCCCTCAAAAATTCACAACTGGCAAAATTTTCAAGGAGATAGTATGAAGAGGTAAATTTTACTCATTATTTTTCTAAAAACAAGGAAAATGGATAAAAGCTCAACAACATAAATTTTTAAACTCATGCAAATCTAGCCTACAAAAAGATTTCAACTCACACACGTCAACTACCATCAGCCAAAAGTCTACAAACAATAAATGCGGAAGGGGTTTTAGAGAACTGTGTACCCTCTAGCTGCTGGTGAGATGTAAAGTGATAAGAGCCAATAGTGAGAACAGAAAGGAGCTGTGTTTAAAAGTAAAAATTGAGCCAGCATTCCATTCAGCAGGCCCACCGCTGAGCCTCTCACCTGAAAATACCAGAGTCGAGAAGGCACAGGCTGCAACAGCTTCACTGCAGGAGTTTTCACAATAGCCAAGACACGGAAGCAACCAAAATGTCCATCAATGGATGAATGGATAAAGAAGAAGTGGTCCATGTACATAATGGAATATTAGCCATGCAAAACAGTGAAACACTGCTCGTTGAGGCACCATTTATGAGCCTAGATATAATCTCAGAACATGACGTAAGTCAGAAAGAAAAAGACATATAGTATGATATCACTTATAGGTGTTATCTAACAACTGACAAATATGATAGCATTTTCACAGAGAAAGAAACTCACAGACTTAGAGAACAAACTATTCTTATGTAAATGGAAAGGTGGGTGGTATGGAAAATTAAGATTAGGGTTACCATATGTGTACAAATACCTACTAAATACATTTATCAAAGAGACCGACCATATAGCAAGGGAGGTCAATGGAGCACTCTGCAATAATTTACATGGGAAGAGTATCTGCACATGAATATATTACGTATGTGTGTGTGTGTGTGTGTGTGTGTATGTGTGTGTGTAATGTACAAATGAACCAGATTGTATACACGTAGGACAAACAATATTCTAAACATTACCTCGATTTAAAAAGACTAAAAAATCGAAAAAGAAATAATGGAATATTAACTTGTGGGTTTTTTTCCTAGCACATTCCATTCTAATTTACAACCTGGGGACACGACTTCCAGAAATGTTGTGCTGCCCTAGAAACCAGTATTGGGAACGGAGAAATGCTGCCGCCTTGTGGCCGTTTCCCCCAACAGCACCTTTAAAGCCACTAGTAGTGGTCACTAAATATTCACACTCATTACAAGCCTGTAAATGTCACCTGTTGTCAAAAAAATCCTGGGGTCAAAAATCGACGAAAAATTCAAAACAGGGCAGCCTTCCCAGAAGACCACTTCAAGTGGTTTATTGTACTCACAGTTTTTTTCTGTTTTTGTGTAACAGAAAGAAAACAAAGCATGGAAAAAGGCTGAACATTAGGAATTATTAAAGACATGCAAATCCAAATTACAAAAACCTATCAGCTCACACCAGTCATAATGGCCATCAGCAAAAACTCTGCAAACAATAAATGCTGAAGGGGTTGTGGAGAAATGCGCACCCTCGTTTCTAAGTGGGACATGGTAAGAACCAGTAATGAAAACACAAAGGAGGTGCCTTGGTAAGGTAAATATTGAGCTACCATTCAATCAAGCATACCCACTGCTGGGCCTATCACCTGAGAGGATGAGAATCCAAAAGACACAGGGTGGCAATCCTGCACTCCAGCAATATTTACCACAGCCAACACTTGGAAGCAACAAAAATGTCTGTCAACAGAGGAAGGCACAAAGAAGAAGTGGTCCATGTACACAATGGAATATTACTCCAATAAAAAAATATATATACTTTCAATTTAGAAACCAAACGTAAGTAAGGAGACATCAGCTTTTGGGGGTTTGTCCGGGCACATTCCTCTCTAATATATAACCGAGGAACACCACTGGCAGGAAGGACCCCTTCCGTAATTCCCAGAATGGGGAAAGGAGAAATGCTGCCGCCCAATGGCCGATACCTGCAACAGCAGCTTTAAAACCTGTGCTCATGGTCACTTCATATGCACAAGTACTGGAGGGCTGTAAATGAAACCTGCCCTCAGAATGTCTTCAGGGAGGTAATGGCCAAACTATTTCAAAATGTGACACATACTTCAAGAAAACCATTTGAAGAGGTAAGCGCTACTCACAGCTTGAAAAAGAAGAGGACATGCCTGAAAGTTCAATTTCAAGGGATTATGAGATGCATGCAAATCCAACCTCAAAGAGGTGTCAGCTCACACCTGTCAGAATAAACATCAGCAGAAAAACTACAAACAATAAATGCTGAAAGGGTTGTGAACAAGGGCATACCCTCAAATTTAAGTGGAACATAACCTGGTAAGAGCCACTAATGAGAACAGAATGGAGACGCCTTTACAAGGTAAACATTTTGCTACCATATGATCCAACAGGCCCTCTCCTGGGCCTATAACCGAAGAAGACATAGTTGAAAGACACAGGCAGGCAAATGTGCATTTCAGCAGTGTTACAATAACCAAGACATGGAAGCAACCCAAAAGTCCATCAACAGGTGAGTGGACAAAGAAAAACCGGTCCACGTACAGATGGAATATTAGCCAAGGAAAACAATGACACAATGCCATTTGCATCACCGTAGATGAGTCTAGAAGTAATCACGCAACTTGTAGTAAGTCAGAAAGCGAAAGACACGTATCCTGTGATATCACTTATAGGTGTTACCTAAAAATCGATACCAGTGAAGATATTTCCACAGAGAAAGGCAATCACAGATTCATTAAACAAACTCATGGTTCACCAATGGAAAGGTGTGAGGATTGGATACATTAGGATGTCAGAGTTAACAGAGATATACAAACACAGGTGAAGTATATAATCACCAAAGACCTACGGAATACCAAGAGAAGACTACTCAACATTGTGTCATAACCTAAAATGGGAAAAGGATCCAAAGAAGAAAAGAGATAGGTATATGTGGAAAACAACCACATCTTGCACACCTAAAACAAGCAAAACATTGTAATCACACTTGCTGTGATAAACAATGAAAATTAAATTGAAAAAAAGAACAATATTTAGTGAGATATAAACTTAAGGGGCTTTTTCCTGGCCCATCCATTCTAATTTGCAGCCTAGAACAGGACTTCCATTGAGGCTCTGTTTCCCTAGTAACCAGATTTGGTTAATGAGAACTGCTGCCGCCTTGTGGCCGTTTCACACAACAGCAGCTCTAACTGCAGCTGTAATGGTTACTTGATAGTCAAAATGCTTGCAGGCCTGTAAATGACACCTGTCCTCAAAACAATCCTTCGGTCGTAAATCGAGCAAAAATCTCAAAAGACATCCATATTTCAAAACGACAATTTCAAGAGGCATATTTTATGCACATTTTATATTCTGTCTCTTTTTTTGTGATAGAAAAAGGCATGGAAAAACGCTCAACGTCAGGAATTAATAAAGCCATGCAAATCCAGTCTAGAAACACATTCCCCTCACAGCCGTCAGAAGGATCATCAGCAAAAAAGTCTACATAGTATAAATGCTGAAGGGGTTTTAGAGAACTGTGCACCCTCTAGCTGCTGATGGGATGTAACCTGGTAACAGCCAGTACAGAGAACAAAATGGAGGTGTGTTTAAAGGTAAAACTTGAGCTACTATGTGATCTGGTAGGCCCACTGATGGGCCTATCCGCTGAGTAGACCTGAATCGAAAAGACACAGGCTGGCAATCCTTCACTGCAGCAACATGTACCATAGCCAAGAGCTGGAAGAAACCAAAACGTCCATCAACAGAAAAATGCACCAAGAAGAAGTGGTCCATGTACACAATGGAATATTAGCCATGGAAAAGCATGGAACAGTGCCGTTGGCACCAGCATAGAAGGATCTAGAGATAATCACCCTACCTGAAGTAAGAAAGAAAACGAAAGACAGATATCCTATTACATCACTTATAGGTGTTACCTAAAAATTGATAGCCATGAAATAATTTCCAAGAGAAGGACACTCATAGATTCAGAAAACCAAATTATGTTTAACCAAATGGAAAGGTGTAAGGAAGGTATGAATTAGGATATGGGGGTTAACAGACATGTAGTAATACATATGAAATATATAATCACAAAATACCTATGGAATGCTAAAAGAGGTGTACTCAACACTCTGTAATAACCTACACGGGAAAGGATCCAAAGATGAATAGATCAATACATTGATATAATGAACCAGATTCCGTACACCTAGAAAAAACACAGTATTTTTATCCAATTTGCTGTGATAATAAATAAAAACTAAATGTAAAAAACAAACAAGAAGTAAGGAGATATAAGCTCTTGGGAGTTTGCCGTGGCACATTCTGCTCTAATTTGCAGCTTACAAACACGATTTCCAGGAACCCTCTGTTGCCCAAAAGCCCAGAGTTGGAAATGTAGAAATGCTGCCGCCTTGTGGCCGTTTCCCACAAGAGCGGCTTTAAAACCACAGCTAACGGTCACTTAACATTCACAAGGACTCAGGACAGTAAAGGACAACTGCCCTCAAAAATTCACAACTGGCAAAATTTTCAAGGAGATAGTATGAAGAGGTAAATTTTACTCATTATTTTTCTAAAAACAAGGAAAATGGATAAAAGCTCAACAACATAAATTTTTAAACTCATGCAAATCTAGCCTACAAAAAGATTTCAACTCACACACGTCAACTACCATCAGCCAAAAGTCTACAAACAATAAATGCGGAAGGGGTTTTAGAGAACTGTGTACCCTCTAGCTGCTGGTGAGATGTAAAGTGATAAGAGCCAATAGTGAGAACAGAAAGGAGCTGTGTTTAAAAGTAAAAATTGAGCCAGCATTCCATTCAGCAGGCCCACCGCTGAGCCTCTCACCTGAAAATACCAGAGTCGAGAAGGCACAGGCTGCAACAGCTTCACTGCAGGAGTTTTCACAATAGCCAAGACACGGAAGCAACCAAAATGTCCATCAATGGATGAATGGATAAAGAAGAAGTGGTCCATGTACATAATGGAATATTAGCCATGCAAAACAGTGAAACACTGCTCGTTGAGGCACCATTTATGAGCCTAGATATAATCTCAGAACATGACGTAAGTCAGAAAGAAAAAGACATATAGTATGATATCACTTATAGGTGTTATCTAACAACTGACAAATATGATAGCATTTTCACAGAGAAAGAAACTCACAGACTTAGAGAACAAACTATTCTTATGTAAATGGAAAGGTGGGTGGTATGGAAAATTAAGATTAGGGTTACCATATGTGTACAAATACCTACTAAATACATTTATCAAAGAGACCGACCATATAGCAAGGGAGGTCAATGGAGCACTCTGCAATAATTTACATGGGAAGAGTATCTGCACATGAATATATTACGTATGTGTGTGTGTGTGTGTGTGTGTGTGTGTGTGTGTGTATATATGTGTGTGTGTAATGTACAAATGAACCAGATTGTATACACGTAGGACAAACAATATTCTAAACATTACCTCGATTTAAAAAGACTAAAAAATCGAAAAAGAAATAATGGAATATTAACTTATGGGTTTTTTTCCTAGCACATTCCATTCTAATTTACAACCTGGGAACGCGACTTCCAGAAATGTTGTGCTGCCCTAGAAACCAGTTTTGGGAACGGAGAAATGCTGCCGCCTTGTGGCCGTTTCCCCCAACAGCACCTTTAAAGCCACTAGTAGTGGTCACTAAATATTCACACTCATTACAAGCCTGTAAATGTCACCTGTTGTCAAAAAAATCCTGGGGTCAAAAATCGACGAAAAATTCAAAACAGGGCAGCCTTCCCAGAAGACCACTTCAAGTGGTTTATTGTACTCACAGTTTTTTTCTGTTTTTGTGTAACAGAAAGAAAACAAAGCATGGAAAAAGGCTGAACATTAGGAATTATTAAAGACATGCAAATCCAAATTACAAAAACCTATCAGCTCACACCAGTCATAATGGCCATCAGCAAAAACTCTGCAAACAATAAATGCTGAAGGGGTTGTGGAGAAATGCGCACCCTCGTTTCTAAGTGGGACATGGTAAGAACCAGTAATGAAAACACAAAGGAGGTGCCTTGGTAAGGTAAATATTGAGCTACCATTCAATCAAGCATACCCACTGCTGGGCCTATCACCTGAGAGGATGAGAATCCAAAAGACACAGGGTGGCAATCCTGCACTCCAGCAATATTTACCACAGCCAACACTTGGAAGCAACAAAAATGTCTGTCAACAGAGGAAGGCACAAAGAAGAAGTGGTCCATGTACACAATGGAATATTACTCCAATAAAAAAATATATATACTTTCAATTTAGAAACCAAACGTAAGTAAGGAGACATCAGCTTTTGGGGGTTTGTCCGGGCACATTCCTCTCTAATATATAACCGAGGAACACCACTGGCAGGAAGGACCCCTTCCGTAATTCCCAGAATGGGGAAAGGAGAAATGCTGCCGCCCAATGGCCGATACCTGCAACAGCAGCTTTAAAACCTGTGCTCATGGTCACTTCATATGCACAAGTACTGGAGGGCTGTAAATGAAACCTGCCCTCAGAATGTCTTCAGGGAGGTAATGGCCAAACTATTTCAAAATGTGACACATACTTCAAGAAAACCATTTGAAGAGGTAAGCGCTACTCACAGCTTGAAAAAAAAGAGGACATGCCTGAAAGTTCAATTTCAAGGGATTATGAGATGCATGCAAATCCAACCTCAAAGAGGTGTCAGCTCACACCTGTCAGAATAAACATCAGCAGAAAAACTACAAACAATAAATGCTGAAAGGGTTGTGGACAAGGGCATACCCTCAAATTTAAGTGGAACATAACCTGGTAAGAGCCACTAATGAGAACAGAATGGAGACGCCTTTACAAGGTAAACATTTTGCTACCATATGATCCAACAGGCCCTCTCCTGGGCCTATAACCGAAGAAGACATAGTTGAAAGACACAGGCAGGCAAATGTGCATTTCAGCAGTGTTACAATAACCAAGACATGGAAGCAACCCAAAAGTCCATCAACAGGTGAGTGGACAAAGAAAAACCGGTCCACGTACAGATGGAATATTAGCCAAGGAAAACAATGACACAATGCCATTTGCATCACCGTAGATGAGTCTAGAAGTAATCACGCAACTTGTAGTAAGTCAGAAAGCGAAAGACACGTATCCTGTGATATCACTTATAGGTGTTACCTAAAAATTGATACCAGTGAAGATATTTCCACAGAGAAAGGCAATCACAGATTCATTAAACAAACTCATGGTTCACCAATGGAAAGGTGTGAGGATTGGATACATTAGGATGTCAGAGTTAACAGAGATATACAAACACAGGTGAAGTATATAATCACCAAAGACCTACGGAATACCAAGAGAAGACTACTCAACATTGTGTCATAACCTAAAATGGGAAAAGGATCCAAAGAAGAAAAGAGATAGGTATATGTGGAAAACAACCACATCTTGCACACCTAAAACAAGCAAAACATTGTAATCACACTTGCTGTGATAAACAATGAAAATTAAATTTAAAAAAAGAACAATATTTAGTGAGATATAAACTTAAGGGGCTTTTTCCTGGCCCATCCATTCTAATTTGCAGCCTAGAACAGGACTTCCATTGAGGCTCTGTTTCCCTAGTAACCAGATTTGGTTAATGAGAACTGCTGCCGCCTTGTGGCCGTTTCACACAACAGCAGCTCTAACTGCAGCTGTAATGGTTACTTGATAGTCAAAATGCTTGCAGGCCTGTAAATGACACCTGTCCTCAAAACAATCCTTCGGTCGTAAATCGAGCAAAAATCTCAAAAGACATCCATATTTCAAAACGACAATTTCAAGAGGCATATTTTATGCACATTTTATATTCTGTCTCTTTTTTTGTGATAGAAAAAGGCATGGAAAAACGCTCAACGTCAGGAATTAATAAAGCCATGCAAATCCAGTCTAGAAACACATTCCCCTCACAGCCGTCAGAAGGATCATCAGCAAAAAAGTCTACATAGTATAAATGCTGAAGGGGTTTTAGAGAACTGTGCACCCTCTAGCTGCTGATGGGATGTAACCTGGTAACAGCCAGTACAGAGAACAAAATGGAGGTGTGTTTAAAGGTAAAACTTGAGCTACTATGTGATCTGGTAGGCCCACTGATGGGCCTATCCGCTGAGTAGACCTGAATCGAAAAGACACAGGCTGGCAATCCTTCACTGCAGCAACATGTACCATAGCCAAGAGCTGGAAGAAACCAAAACGTCCATCAACAGAAAAATGCACCAAGAAGAAGTGGTCCATGTACACAATGGAATATTAGCCATGGAAAAGCATGGAACACTGCCGTTGGCACCAGCATAGAAGGATCTAGAGATAATCACCCTACCTGAAGTAAGAAAGAAAACGAAAGACAGATATCCTATTACATCACTTATAGGTGTTACCTAAAAATTGATAGCCATGAAATAATTTCCAAGAGAAGGACACTCATAGATTCAGAAAACCAAATTATGTTTAACCAAATGGAAAGGTGTAAGGAAGGTATGAATTAGGATATGGGGGTTAACAGACATGTAGTAATACATATGAAATATATAATCACAAAATACCTATGGAATGCTAAAAGAGGTGTACTCAACACTCTGTAATAACCTACACGGGAAAGGATCCAAAGATGAATAGATCAATACATTGATATAATGAACCAGATTCCGTACACCTAGAAAAAACACAGTATTTTTATCCAATTTGCTGTGATAATAAATAAAAACTAAATGTAAAAAACAAACAAGAAGTAAGGAGATATAAGCTCTTGGGAGTTTGCCGTGGCACATTCTGCTCTAATTTGCAGCTTACAAACACGATTTCCAGGAACCCTCTGTTGCCCAAAAGCCCAGAGTTGGAAATGTAGAAATGCTGCCGCCTTGTGGCCGTTTCCCACAAGAGCGGCTTTAAAACCACAGCTAACGGTCACTTAACATTCACAAGGACTCAGGACAGTAAAGGACAACTGCCCTCAAAAATTCACAACTGGCAAAATTTTCAAGGAGATAGTATGAAGAGGTAAATTTTACTCATTATTTTTCTAAAAACAAGGAAAATGGATAAAAGCTCAACAACATAAATTTTTAAACTCATGCAAATCTAGCCTACAAAAAGATTTCAACTCACACACGTCAACTACCATCAGCCAAAAGTCTACAAACAATAAATGCGGAAGGGGTTTTAGAGAACTGTGTACCCTCTAGCTGCTGGTGAGATGTAAAGTGATAAGAGCCAATAGTGAGAACAGAAAGGAGCTGTGTTTAAAAGTAAAAATTGAGCCAGCATTCCATTCAGCAGGCCCACCGCTGAGCCTCTCACCTGAAAATACCAGAGTCGAGAAGGCACAGGCTGCAACAGCTTCACTGCAGGAGTTTTCACAATAGCCAAGACACGGAAGCAACCAAAATGTCCATCAATGGATGAATGGATAAAGAAGAAGTGGTCCATGTACATAATGGAATATTAGCCATGCAAAACAGTGAAACACTGCTCGTTGAGGCACCATTTATGAGCCTAGATATAATCTCAGAACATGACGTAAGTCAGAAAGAAAAAGACATATAGTATGATATCACTTATAGGTGTTATCTAACAACTGACAAATATGATAGCATTTTCACAGAGAAAGAAACTCACAGACTTAGAGAACAAACTATTCTTATGTAAATGGAAAGGTGGGTGGTATGGAAAATTAAGATTAGGGTTACCATATGTGTACAAATACCTACTAAATACATTTATCAAAGAGACCGACCATATAGCAAGGGAGGTCAATGGAGCACTCTGCAATAATTTACATGGGAAGAGTATCTGCACATGAATATATTACGTATGTGTGTGTGTGTGTGTGTGTGTGTATATATGTGTGTGTGTAATGTACAAATGAACCAGATTGTATACACGTAGGACAAACAATATTCTAAACATTACCTCGATTTAAAAAGACTAAAAAATCGAAAAAGAAATAATGGAATATTAACTTATGGGTTTTTTTCCTAGCACATTCCATTCTAATTTACAACCTGGGAACGCGACTTCCAGAAATGTTGTGCTGCCCTAGAAACCAGTTTTGGGAACGGAGAAATGCTGCCGCCTTGTGGCCGTTTCCCCCAACAGCACCTTTAAAGCCAGTAGTAGTGGTCACTAAATATTCACACTCATTACAAGCCTGTAAATGTCACCTGTTGTCAAAAAAATCCTGGGGTCAAAAATCGACGAAAAATTCAAAACAGGGCAGCCTTCCCAGAAGACCACTTCAAGTGGTTTATTGTACTCACAGTTTTTTTCTGTTTTTGTGTAACAGAAAGAAAACAAAGCATGGAAAAAGGCTGAACATTAGGAATTATTAAAGACATGCAAATCCAAATTACAAAAACCTATCAGCTCACACCAGTCATAATGGCCATCAGCAAAAACTCTGCAAACAATAAATGCTGAAGGGGTTGTGGAGAAATGCGCACCCTCGTTTCTAAGTGGGACATGGTAAGAACCAGTAATGAAAACACAAAGGAGGTGCCTTGGTAAGGTAAATATTGAGCTACCATTCAATCAAGCATACCCACTGCTGGGCCTATCACCTGAGAGGATGAGAATCCAAAAGACACAGGGTGGCAATCCTGCACTCCAGCAATATTTACCACAGCCAACACTTGGAAGCAACAAAAATGTCTGTCAACAGAGGAAGGCACAAAGAAGAAGTGGTCCATGTACACAATGGAATATTACTCCAATAAAAAAATATATATACTTTCAATTTAGAAACCAAACGTAAGTAAGGAGACATCAGCTTTTGGGGGTTTGTCCGGGCACATTCCTCTCTAATATATAACCGAGGAACACCACTGGCAGGAAGGACCCCTTCCGTAATTCCCAGAATGGGGAAAGGAGAAATGCTGCCGCCCAATGGCCGATACCTGCAACAGCAGCTTTAAAACCTGTGCTCATGGTCACTTCATATGCACAAGTACTGGAGGGCTGTAAATGAAACCTGCCCTCAGAATGTCTTCAGGGAGGTAATGGCCAAACTATTTCAAAATGTGACACATACTTCAAGAAAACCATTTGAAGAGGTAAGCGCTACTCACAGCTTGAAAAAAAAGAGGACATGCCTGAAAGTTCAATTTCAAGGGATTATGAGATGCATGCAAATCCAACCTCAAAGAGGTGTCAGCTCACACCTGTCAGAATAAACATCAGCAGAAAAACTACAAACAATAAATGCTGAAAGGGTTGTGGACAAGGGCATACCCTCAAATTTAAGTGGAACATAACCTGGTAAGAGCCACTAATGAGAACAGAATGGAGACGCCTTTACAAGGTAAACATTTTGCTACCATATGATCCAACAGGCCCTCTCCTGGGCCTATAACCGAAGAAGACATAGTTGAAAGACACAGGCAGGCAAATGTGCATTTCAGCAGTGTTACAATAACCAAGACATGGAAGCAACCCAAAAGTCCATCAACAGGTGAGTGGACAAAGAAAAACCGGTCCACGTACAGATGGAATATTAGCCAAGGAAAACAATGACACAATGCCATTTGCATCACCGTAGATGAGTCTAGAAGTAATCACGCAACTTGTAGTAAGTCAGAAAGCGAAAGACACGTATCCTGTGATATCACTTATAGGTGTTACCTAAAAATCGATACCAGTGAAGATATTTCCACAGAGAAAGGCAATCACAGATTCATTAAACAAACTCATGGTTCACCAATGGAAAGGTGTGAGGATTGGATACATTAGGATGTCAGAGTTAACAGAGATATACAAACACAGGTGAAGTATATAATCACCAAAGACCTACGGAATACCAAGAGAAGACTACTCAACATTGTGTCATAACCTAAAATGGGAAAAGGATCCAAAGAAGAAAAGAGATAGGTATATGTGGAAAACAACCACATCTTGCACACCTAAAACAAGCAAAACATTGTAATCACACTTGCTGTGATAAACAATGAAAATTAAATTTAAAAAAAGAACAATATTTAGTGAGATATAAACTTAAGGGGCTTTTTCCTGGCCCATCCATTCTAATTTGCAGCCTAGAACAGGACTTCCATTGAGGCTCTGTTTCCCTAGTAACCAGATTTGGTTAATGAGAACTGCTGCCGCCTTGTGGCCGTTTCACACAACAGCAGCTCTAACTGCAGCTGTAATGGTTACTTGATAGTCAAAATACTTGCAGGCCTGTAAATGACACCTGTCCTCAAAACAATCCTTCGGTCGTAAATCGAGCAAAAATCTCAAAAGACATCCATATTTCAAAACGACAATTTCAAGAGGCATATTTTATGCACATTTTATATTCTGTCTCTTTTTTTTGTGATAGAAAAAGGCATGGAAAAACGCTCAACGTCAGGAATTAATAAAGCCATGCAAATCCAGTCTAGAAACACATTCCCCTCACAGCCGTCAGAAGGATCATCAGCAAAAAAGTCTACATAGTATAAATGCTGAAGGGGTTTTAGAGAACAGTGCACCCTCTAGCTGCTGATGGGATGTAACCTGGTAACAGCCAGTACAGAGAACAAAATGGAGGTGTGTTTAAAGGTAAAACTTGAGCTACTATGTGATCTGGTAGGCCCACTGATGGGCCTATCCGCTGAGTAGACCTGAATCGAAAAGACACAGGCTGGCAATCCTTCACTGCAGCAACATGTACCATAGCCAAGAGCTGGAAGAAACCAAAACGTCCATCAACAGAAAAATGCACCAAGAAGAAGTGGTCCATGTACACAATGGAATATTAGCCATGGAAAAGCATGGAACACTGCCGTTGGCACCAGCATAGAAGGATCTAGAGATAATCACCCTACCTGAAGTAAGAAAGAAAACGAAAGACAGATATCCTATTACATCACTTATAGGTGTTACCTAAAAATTGATAGCCATGAAATAATTTCCAAGAGAAGGACACTCATAGATTCAGAAAACCAAATTATGTTTAACCAAATGGAAAGGTGTAAGGAAGGTATGAATTAGGATATGGGGGTTAACAGACATGTAGTAATACATATGAAATATATAATCACAAAATACCTATGGAATGCTAAAAGAGGTGTACTCAACACTCTGTAATAACCTACACGGGAAAGGATCCAAAGATGAATAGATCAATACATTGATATAATGAACCAGATTCCGTACACCTAGAAAAAACACAGTATTTTTATCCAATTTGCTGTGATAATAAATAAAAACTAAATGTAAAAAACAAACAAGAAGTAAGGAGATATAAGCTCTTGGGAGTTTGCCGTGGCACATTCTGCTCTAATTTGCAGCTTACAAACACGATTTCCAGGAACCCTCTGTTGCCCAAAAGCCCAGAGTTGGAAATGTAGAAATGCTGCCGCCTTGTGGCCGTTTCCCACAAGAGCGGCTTTAAAACCACAGCTAACGGTCACTTAACATTCACAAGGACTCAGGACAGTAAAGGACAACTGCCCTCAAAAATTCACAACTGGCAAAATTTTCAAGGAGATAGTATGAAGAGGTAAATTTTACTCATTATTTTTCTAAAAACAAGGAAAATGGATAAAAGCTCAACAACATAAATTTTTAAACTCATGCAAATCTAGCCTACAAAAAGATTTCAACTCACACACGTCAACTACCATCAGCCAAAAGTCTACAAACAATAAATGCGGAAGGGGTTTTAGAGAACTGTGTACCCTCTAGCTGCTGGTGAGATGTAAAGTGATAAGAGCCAATAGTGAGAACAGAAAGGAGCTGTGTTTAAAAGTAAAAATTGAGCCAGCATTCCATTCAGCAGGCCCACCGCTGAGCCTCTCACCTGAAAATACCAGAGTCGAGAAGGCACAGGCTGCAACAGCTTCACTGCAGGAGTTTTCACAATAGCCAAGACACGGAAGCAACCAAAATGTCCATCAATGGATGAATGGATAAAGAAGAAGTGGTCCATGTACATAATGGAATATTAGCCATGCAAAACAGTGAAACACTGCTCGTTGAGGCACCATTTATGAGCCTAGATATAATCTCAGAACATGACGTAAGTCAGAAAGAAAAAGACATATAGTATGATATCACTTATAGGTGTTATCTAACAACTGACAAATATGATAGCATTTTCACAGAGAAAGAAACTCACAGACTTAGAGAACAAACTATTCTTATGTAAATGGAAAGGTGGGTGGTATGGAAAATTAAGATTAGGGTTACCATATGTGTACAAATACCTACTAAATACATTTATCAAAGAGACCGACCATATAGCAAGGGAGGTCAATGGAGCACTCTGCAATAATTTACATGGGAAGAGTATCTGCACATGAATATATTACGTATGTGTGTGTGTGTGTGTGTGTGTGTGTGTGTGTGTGTATATATGTGTGTGTGTAATGTACAAATGAACCAGATTGTATACACGTAGGACAAACAATATTCTAAACATTACCTCGATTTAAAAAGACTAAAAAATCGAAAAAGAAATAATGGAATATTAACTTATGGGTTTTTTTCCTAGCACATTCCATTCTAATTTACAACCTGGGAACGCGACTTCCAGAAATGTTGTGCTGCCCTAGAAACCAGTTTTGGGAACGGAGAAATGCTGCCGCCTTGTGGCCGTTTCCCCCAACAGCACCTTTAAAGCCACTAGTAGTGGTCACTAAATATTCACACTCATTACAAGCCTGTAAATGTCACCTGTTGTCAAAAAAATCCTGGGGTCAAAAATCGACGAAAAATTCAAAACAGGGCAGCCTTCCCAGAAGACCACTTCAAGTGGTTTATTGTACTCACAGTTTTTTTCTGTTTTTGTGTAACAGAAAGAAAACAAAGCATGGAAAAAGGCTGAACATTAGGAATTATTAAAGACATGCAAATCCAAATTACAAAAACCTATCAGCTCACACCAGTCATAATGGCCATCAGCAAAAACTCTGCAAACAATAAATGCTGAAGGGGTTGTGGAGAAATGCGCACCCTCGTTTCTAAGTGGGACATGGTAAGAACCAGTAATGAAAACACAAAGGAGGTGCCTTGGTAAGGTAAATATTGAGCTACCATTCAATCAAGCATACCCACTGCTGGGCCTATCACCTGAGAGGATGAGAATCCAAAAGACACAGGGTGGCAATCCTGCACTCCAGCAATATTTACCACAGCCAACACTTGGAAGCAACAAAAATGTCTGTCAACAGAGGAAGGCACAAAGAAGAAGTGGTCCATGTACACAATGGAATATTACTCCAATAAAAAAATATATATACTTTCAATTTAGAAACCAAACGTAAGTAAGGAGACATCAGCTTTTGGGGGTTTGTCCGGGCACATTCCTCTCTAATATATAACCGAGGAACACCACTGGCAGGAAGGACCCCTTCCGTAATTCCCAGAATGGGGAAAGGAGAAATGCTGCCGCCCAATGGCCGATACCTGCAACAGCAGCTTTAAAACCTGTGCTCATGGTCACTTCATATGCACAAGTACTGGAGGGCTGTAAATGAAACCTGCCCTCAGAATGTCTTCAGGGAGGTAATGGCCAAACTATTTCAAAATGTGACACATACTTCAAGAAAACCATTTGAAGAGGTAAGCGCTACTCACAGCTTGAAAAAAAAGAGGACATGCCTGAAAGTTCAATTTCAAGGGATTATGAGATGCATGCAAATCCAACCTCAAAGAGGTGTCAGCTCACACCTGTCAGAATAAACATCAGCAGAAAAACTACAAACAATAAATGCTGAAAGGGTTGTGGACAAGGGCATACCCTCAAATTTAAGTGGAACATAACCTGGTAAGAGCCACTAATGAGAACAGAATGGAGACGCCTTTACAAGGTAAACATTTTGCTACCATATGATCCAACAGGCCCTCTCCTGGGCCTATAACCGAAGAAGACATAGTTGAAAGACACAGGCAGGCAAATGTGCATTTCAGCAGTGTTACAATAACCAAGACATGGAAGCAACCCAAAAGTCCATCAACAGGTGAGTGGACAAAGAAAAACCGGTCCACGTACAGATGGAATATTAGCCAAGGAAAACAATGACACAATGCCATTTGCATCACCGTAGATGAGTCTAGAAGTAATCACGCAACTTGTAGTAAGTCAGAAAGCGAAAGACACGTATCCTGTGATATCACTTATAGGTGTTACCTAAAAATTGATACCAGTGAAGATATTTCCACAGAGAAAGGCAATCACAGATTCATTAAACAAACTCATGGTTCACCAATGGAAAGGTGTGAGGATTGGATACATTAGGATGTCAGAGTTAACAGAGATATACAAACACAGGTGAAGTATATAATCACCAAAGACCTACGGAATACCAAGAGAAGACTACTCAACATTGTGTCATAACCTAAAATGGGAAAAGGATCCAAAGAAGAAAAGAGATAGGTATATGTGGAAAACAACCACATCTTGCACACCTAAAACAAGCAAAACATTGTAATCACACTTGCTGTGATAAACAATGAAAATTAAATTGAAAAAAAGAACAATATTTAGTGAGATATAAACTTAAGGGGCTTTTTCCTGGCCCATCCATTCTAATTTGCAGCCTAGAACAGGACTTCCATTGAGGCTCTGTTTCCCTAGTAACCAGATTTGGTTAATGAGAACTGCTGCCGCCTTGTGGCCGTTTCACACAACAGCAGCTCTAACTGCAGCTGTAATGGTTACTTGATAGTCAAAATACTTGCAGGCCTGTAAATGACACCTGTCCTCAAAACAATCCTTCGGTCGTAAATCGAGCAAAAATCTCAAAAGACATCCATATTTCAAAACGACAATTTCAAGAGGCATATTTTATGCACATTTTATATTCTGTCTCTTTTTTTGTGATAGAAAAAGGCATGGAAAAACGCTCAACGTCAGGAATTAATAAAGCCATGCAAATCCAGTCTAGAAACACATTCCCCTCACAGCCGTCAGAAGGATCATCAGCAAAAAAGTCTACATAGTATAAATGCTGAAGGGGTTTTAGAGAACAGTGCACCCTCTAGCTGCTGATGGGATGTAACCTGGTAACAGCCAGTACAGAGAACAAAATGGAGGTGTGTTTAAAGGTAAAACTTGAGCTACTATGTGATCTGGTAGGCCCACTGATGGGCCTATCCGCTGAGTAGACCTGAATCGAAAAGACACAGGCTGGCAATCCTTCACTGCAGCAACATGTACCATAGCCAAGAGCTGGAAGAAACCAAAACGTCCATCAACAGAAAAATGCACCAAGAAGAAGTGGTCCATGTACACAATGGAATATTAGCCATGGAAAAGCATGGAACAGTGCCGTTGGCACCAGCATAGAAGGATCTAGAGATAATCACCCTACCTGAAGTAAGAAAGAAAACGAAAGACAGATATCCTATTACATCACTTATAGGTGTTACCTAAAAATTGATAGCCATGAAATAATTTCCAAGAGAAGGACACTCATAGATTCAGAAAACCAAATTATGTTTAACCAAATGGAAAGGTGTAAGGAAGGTATGAATTAGGATATGGGGGTTAACAGACATGTAGTAATACATATGAAATATATAATCACAAAATACCTATGGAATGCTAAAAGAGGTGTACTCAACACTCTGTAATAACCTACACGGGAAAGGATCCAAAGATGAATAGATCAATACATTGATATAATGAACCAGATTCCGTACACCTAGAAAAAACACAGTATTTTTATCCAATTTGCTGTGATAATAAATAAAAACTAAATGTAAAAAACAAACAAGAAGTAAGGAGATATAAGCTCTTGGGAGTTTGCCGTGGCACATTCTGCTCTAATTTGCAGCTTACAAACACGATTTCCAGGAACCCTCTGTTGCCCAAAAGCCCAGAGTTGGAAATGTAGAAATGCTGCCGCCTTGTGGCCGTTTCCCACAAGAGCGGCTTTAAAACCACAGCTAACGGTCACTTAACATTCACAAGGACTCAGGACAGTAAAGGACAACTGCCCTCAAAAATTCACAACTGGCAAAATTTTCAAGGAGATAGTATGAAGAGGTAAATTTTACTCATTATTTTTCTAAAAACAAGGAAAATGGATAAAAGCTCAACAACATAAATTTTTAAACTCATGCAAATCTAGCCTACAAAAAGATTTCAACTCACACACGTCAACTACCATCAGCCAAAAGTCTACAAACAATAAATGCGGAAGGGGTTTTAGAGAACTGTGTACCCTCTAGCTGCTGGTGAGATGTAAAGTGATAAGAGCCAATAGTGAGAACAGAAAGGAGCTGTGTTTAAAAGTAAAAATTGAGCCAGCATTCCATTCAGCAGGCCCACCGCTGAGCCTCTCACCTGAAAATACCAGAGTCGAGAAGGCACAGGCTGCAACAGCTTCACTGCAGGAGTTTTCACAATAGCCAAGACACGGAAGCAACCAAAATGTCCATCAATGGATGAATGGATAAAGAAGAAGTGGTCCATGTACATAATGGAATATTAGCCATGCAAAACAGTGAAACACTGCTCGTTGAGGCACCATTTATGAGCCTAGATATAATCTCAGAACATGACGTAAGTCAGAAAGAAAAAGACATATAGTATGATATCACTTATAGGTGTTATCTAACAACTGACAAATATGATAGCATTTTCACAGAGAAAGAAACTCACAGACTTAGAGAACAAACTATTCTTATGTAAATGGAAAGGTGGGTGGTATGGAAAATTAAGATTAGGGTTACCATATGTGTACAAATACCTACTAAATACATTTATCAAAGAGACCGACCATATAGCAAGGGAGGTCAATGGAGCACTCTGCAATAATTTACATGGGAAGAGTATCTGCACATGAATATATTACGTATGTGTGTGTGTGTGTGTGTGTGTGTATATATGTGTGTGTGTAATGTACAAA